>NC_090132.1:30230755-30540370 GCF_040581485.1 Linepithema humile
TAAATTTTCTAAGTAGATATTAAATATGGATCTATGCGCGAAGAGAGAGAGAAAAAGGGAGAGTGACACAAGCTCGCACGGCGAGTTTGATTTTAATCAAGATTGAACGACCCACGAAAATTTGGTTTCAGGAAAGCAAGTGGCTTAATGTTTCATATTATACCCCGTGATGGATGCCACTCGTTAATTTTATAATTTTGCTAGTGGACGGCGCGATACGTGACACACAAGTTTACGTAGGCAAAACGAGAGATTATAGGGAGAAGGAACACGAGGAAAGTTATAATAAAGGATAAAGAGCGAAAGAAAAAAAAATAGGATAAAGCAGTAGGGTGAAAGTAAGAACGGAAGGAAGGGAAATATGAGAAAAGATAAAGAGCAAGAAGGTAAAAAGTGGAGGGGAAAAAATAGAGGGAAGAAATGAGGGAAAAGTCAAAGAAAGGAAAGATGAAATGCAGGTGAGGAAGCAGGAAGAGAAAATGAGTAAGGGAGGTGAGAAAGGTCGCTGGATGATTGGCTACCCGAGCCACCCCCGGCCACCAAGTACTAATATCAGGGTAGGTGGGATATACTCTTACAAATTGTCTGCCGGCGCGTCGTAGGAGGGCGCGCGCAGAGGGGGATTTGTCTCCATTAAAGGGATTGAGGTTTTGTCGTACTCCACTTCCACACTCCTTTCCACTCTCTCTCTCTCTCTCTCTCTCTCTCTCTCTCTCTCTCTCTCTCTCTCTCTCTCTCTCCCTCTTTCCGACAACGCCCTACTTGTATTTCGCGCCTGTGCTCCTCGTCGCGCTTTACCATTCCTTTTTCTGGCGTTCTTTCATGCTTCACCGTGCACACTCTGTCTCGTTGAAGCGGGCACCAGATTGTAAGACGAATCTTTCGCCAGCAACAAGCTTCCTCGCGAGCCCACATCCAGTTAGCGAACCCGAGTACTTTGCTTTTTGCCGAGTACACGCAACCTAGTCAAACATACTGAACTCTCGCTAATGGTTACTTCCCTGTTTCATGGTTTTTCCATCTGTCCCTCCGTTGCTCGCGTGAACTTGCGTGATACTGTATAACGTATTTAAGAATTAAGTCTCGTTAGAAATATCACGTATCGGACATGAAAGTTAACTTGAAGACCCAGATAAAAATTTAAATTGTATTTTAATTACAGTCAATTTTGATGAAGTAATATTTAACACAACCATAATTTAAGAATAAATATAATACATAAATATATAATATTAAAAGTTTAAAGAAAGTAAAAAGAGATTGCTCTTTTCTTATTAACATCTCGTTGAGTAAAAATTTATTTCAAATTTATAAAAAAATCAGTGTCTAAAAAAAAAAGATTCTGGAACATCGTATGTAAGAGGTCACGAGGGGGCACACCGAGGTTCAGGTTGCATCAACTTGATAAAAAGAGGAGGATTTTGACTCGATATTATTTTATCGGATAGTTTTCGCTCGAGACCAGCTGAGGAAAAGAATGGAGCATGTAAGAGCAGTTGATCGAGTTGATCTACTGTTTCCACCGCGGAATCGGGTCAACCCTGTTCTCGCGTGGGGATATCCTTTTTCTTTATTCAAGCGATACCGTTACGAAAAAGGAAACTTCGTAAAAAGCGTCGAGAAAATGATGTCGTATTACTTATGCGAGAGATGGAATTGGGTTATCCGCCACAATAATTTGCAGTAAGAAAGTAAAATGGACTAGCTATATTATCAGATACATTCCGCATTCAAAGATGCTCTAAATAATATTTTTAATCTGTTAGTCTGCAATTATCATTTTAATAATGTTAAATAATGTCTATGTAATGTCATTTAGCAGCATATTATTTTTATGAAAATAATTAAAATAATATGCTAACACTAATAATGATATGTGTTTTAAATCTTATTAAAACACATGTTTAATAAGAACTGCGAAAAAGAAACAAAAGAGAATAATAATAAATATTTTATTGCGCTGAAATAATTGCTAGCATAGTGAATTCAGAATTATGCTTCCAAACATTCCATAAAGAAGAATAAATCAAATATTTTAAAAAATTTTATCACAACACATATCGACAATATGCGATTATATAATTATTACTATAATTAAAGTAATTTTTATATAATTTCCATAATAAATGATCGTTTAGTAACGTTCCGAATTTCTATTAAATCGATATGATTTTTTTATTCCGATATTCCCAGGAATAATATCTCACTTCGCATATCGTTCGCGTACCATTTCTTACATAGGATATCTAGCGCAGCGATGCGATAGAATCGAAGAAACATGATGATGATGCGCAAAAATGGATCTCCGCTCTCTTCGACACGTTGCTCCGACGAAAAAACGGAACGCGCTTCGACGCTTTGGGATGTGCTACATTTTGGACTGCTTGCCTGTGTGTGTTTGTAGAAGTATTTGTATTTATATCTGGTATATAGGTAGCCGCACTTGACCAGGCGAAAAACGTGATAAATCGGCGCAATCCGTTATGCCGGTCACCGTTACAAGTGCACCCCCATAAATTCAGAAGGAGATCTTATTGCCCGGAAGATCCCGAATGTACGTCATAATGGGAGATAATATTGGGATCCGTTCCAAGCCATTGTATCCAATGGTGCTCTTTGTGTATCGAGCGAAACGTAGCGTGTGCGCACGGTGCGATCTTCATCGGAATATATTTGAATCAGCAAGTAGAAGAAGAGCTCATATATATATATATATATATATATATATATAGTCTTTGAATTTTTACAGAGGAGAAAAAACTTTTCTCACAACAAACTAGAAGAGATACTGTAATATTATTGAAATAGAGATAAATTTCTTCTTGATAAAGCTTGTTTTTTCTTAAACGATATAGTTTTTCAAACACAACATTGCTATCTACACAAATAATTTTATGTAATATAAAGTCTGTCTTCAAAAATTCTTCCTATTTACAAAAAATTTAAATAAATTTCTCGTAAGATATAAAATATCATGTTTTTTTTTAAATAGTAAATATACTCTTTAGTCAATGCATGTATAATTTGGAAGAGATGATTTATATGAAAAGAAAACAGTCTTATAAAAATACCGTGATTCTAAATGACTAATTTTTAAAAATATTTCAAATTGTAATCTTTAAAAATATGATAAAGTTTTGTAAATAGTAACTCTATATTAATATATTGTACATTAATGTCTAATCACATTAAATATCAAAGACAAAATTGACAATTGGCATGCAATAAAATTAATTAAAAGACTAATCTTGAGAGCTGAAGAAACAGTTAAAAATTAAACGTAATAAAAATACTTCAATAAATTCCTGCTAATGTGACACGATTTTTCGTTAAACATGCGTAATGGTTGGAACTATATGGTGCGCTAGCCGTAGCCGGATATCTCGAAGTCTCGAAGGTAGTCGACACCTGCCGTGGTTAGATAAGCTTCGTGTAAATTTACCTGGCTTACTTTCAGAATCAGCCGAAATACGGTTACATTGCACTCTAGCTTGCGCCTCCCTCTCTCTTTCTCTGCTGTCTGCCCTCGCAGAAGCGCTCAAATATTTGCGCAATCGATGGCAGTTTTGCCGCGGCGTAATGGCAAGAGAAGCGAGAAGTATCCGCGGCTCCATATTCGAGAACAAAGAGGTGCAAGGAAGAAGCGATGAAAAGAAGGGAGGGAGATGAACGAAGGTTAAGAGCGTAACGAAAATCGAGAAGACGAAACAAAGAAGAGAAAAGTACAAACGCAAAGCAGGAAGAAATGAGACTTTCGACGAGGATTCGAGAAATTAAACTTCGCAGCGCGCCTCCTTGTAATCCTGGCCGGCAGCCAGGACTTTCGCTGTACTGCGTTTATTGCCAGACACGAATTCTCGCGCTGGGTAAATGTGTTATAACAAGAAAATTGTTAACGTGTTGATATGAAATGTAATTTGCAGAGTGTTACGGTTATTTTAAACACAAAGACCTTCTTTGTCAACAATATATCATGATGAATACACTAATGAATATTATTATTATGCCGTGATGTTTTTATCTTTAGAGAAAATGTTAATTAATAAACAAAAAAAATGCTTTACTATTTTTGAATTATGCAAATTTGCAAAACATAACACTAGCAATTAACGATAGCAATTAAAATTAATTAGATTAGAAAAAGTTAACTATAGAATCAACTTAACAATTGTTCTGCATAAAAGTTCCAAGAAACGTTATCTGTTAACAATGACGTTTATCAATGAAATTTTGAAACTGCGCCGAGTAGCGGCCGATGCTATGAGTTCCACAAGATTACGGGGATCAGGAGCCGTTTAGTCGCAACTCCGACGAGACTTTAACTGGCTTTAGTCAAAGTCGCGTAATTCCCTACGACGAAAACGTAACGAGTCCGCGGCGGGAGGACTCAACGACGACGACGACGAGGGCGTTTCTCCCCCACAACCTCGTCGTCGGGGGAAACTCGAAAAGTAAAAGTCCCAAATCCCGTACGCAACTTTAAATTAAAGCAGTTCGTTTTGCCCGCCTTTCGCGTTTTTATCATCCCGCTAGTTGGCATTTTCGTGATCCCCAGGGAAGAAACGAAAGAGAGAAAAGGACAAGACATTTGAAACGCGTGTAACGGCTTCCACTTGTCTCCAAAGGACAAGCAGCTAAAATAAAATGGGGATTTCTCGAGCCTCAGTTCCTCAATCCCTGGGAATCTGTGAGTTTTTAAATGTATTTCAACTTAAGGTTTTCAACGTGATGTAAAAATTTTTCACTGTCTTTGCTAAGGAAAAATAAGATCGAGATTTGTTTAAGATTATGCTGATCGAAAAAATATTTGACATTCTGTATAAAATTACAATTATATTTGTGATTACATTACAAAAACACATTAAACAAAAAGAAATTGTCAATTTGTGGAAATAATTGTAGGATAAGAAAATAGACTGCAATGTATGTGTATAAGTGTGATGTAAGAGCGAGAGAGAAAAGACAGAAATGGCGTCCGACAGAGAAAATCGGCGGCATATCAAAAAGGTAGCGGGCATCGTGCGAAAGACGCAGCGGTGTCGCGCAGTAGAGATAGCGGCTTTCTTTTAGATTATTCGGCGTCTTTTGAAAGCGGCACTTTTGAGGAACCCTTCCTAAGCAACTTTGATTGTTTATAAAAACAAGTAGCGTAGTGTGTGTAGTTTAGTGTCGTCGGTGTATCCCTATAAATTCGGGATACCACGAGCTCAGAAAGTTTAGTTTGATGATCGTCGTCAACGAGAAAAGTAACGAGAAAGAGTTAAGAGTAAAGCGTTAAGAGTTGTGCGCTAAGAGTTGTACGTACAAAATAATAATTAAAAGTTGTGTGAGCGAACAGTCTTGCGAGTTCTGTGTGAGCGAGCAAATGACTGGCCTTATATTTATCAATTGTGCCCATTATATTTTACTAAAATAAATATATACATTCTTATAACCTACATAATTAGTTTTGAAACACTCTGAGTGGGAGCATCCGAATCTTAAGATTTGAATTTGTCTCATTCTGCATTAATAACTTGATGTACGATCGTGTCATTCAAGTGGTAAAAACATAATGGAAACATCCTAGTGATGCAAAGCACGTTACGACGATTAATTCGCGCGAGATTTACCAGCCTTTGTATTTACACGCACTTGCAGCACGGATGGAATCCCGAATGGGATTTAGTCCGAGGGGTGAACAAAGGGCAGAAGGCGTCATTAAGGCTGAGTGATCGACGAGCGAACGTCGGAAATACTAAGCAAGTGCCGTTTGCCGACTGGAAGCACGTGCCAGTTCTTGGCGCGGGAGCAGTTTGCCAATTAATTAGAGCTGTTTCCGGTGGTGTCATCAGTAGATATTGCCGATCCGTCGCCGCAATTAATTTCGGTACCGCAAATTCGTGGATGAAAACGGGGCATAAATGAGCTTGAAGCGTAACGACAAATCAATTACAACATTCGTTCGAAATTTTACTTTCTCATAATCTTGCATATATGTGCAGCGAAATTACAAATGCATTGGTAAGAGCAGTTTTGTTAAATAAATGTAGATTTTGATACCATTTACGTTGTTATAGAAGTAAATAACAAAAATCACAAATGTTCAAATTAAAATTATTGAATTAATTTTATGAGTATTGTATAGTGTTATATATTTATTAAAAAAGAGAAATTTTTACGAAAATTGACATGATTTGCGCTTTGAAATCCCTGCGCAATTATCTAAATTTTTTGACCCGCGAAATATGGCATTAGTTATCAGCTCGGCAGGGTCGTTATGGGACTTCAAAAATTTATCTGTCTTCGAAAAGTCCGCTATTCTCTTGCGAAAAGAACCAAGAACTATCTTGAATCCGGCTTGTACGTATTGGAACACAAGCTCGTTCAGAAGCAGCTTTGCGATACTTCCGCGTCAGAGTTTCGTTTAAAGTTTCTCGCGTAATCCTGAAGTGCACGGTCTACGACGACTCCGGCGTTCTTCACGATTTTGGTAGCCTTTGGGAGATTGGAAGACAAAGAGACACGAGAAAATAACCGTTAGGTGAAAAATAAGAGATTATCGCGATATTTTTCGAAAATTGATGCTTTCAAAATGTGTTTTCTGCAAAAATAAGTGACAAAAGGTTTTTTTTTTAGTTTATTCCATAAAATCTAAGTTCAAGAATTTCTCGCTAATAAATTCAATTATTTACCTTTGTTAAAAAAATTTTGAATCAATAAAATAAAATAGATAAATTAAAACAGATACAACACATATTAAAAGATTATTATATATTCCAATGTCAGATGTTTTTTTCTTCTATTTTACATTAGAAAAAATATCCCTACAACGTTTATCAAAATACTTGGACAAGAGGAATGGATTATAGTAAGCGCTACTACAGCTTTACGAAGGATATCGATCTTCTTAAGCCATTTTCAGACACCAAGCATGATTGACAAATAGTAAACCCGATCTTTATAGCGGCCCTTTAAAGACAGCTGCGTTGACGAAGTTTGGGTTTCTTCAACGTGAAAGAGCAAGGTGACGCGAACATGGCACGACTTAAGGACGATTAATAGGGCCGCGTGATTAATAGCGGGGTGTACTTTTGGCTGTAACGAGCAGCGAGGGGTCGGTTCGCGTTCCTGTGTAAGGCAAACAAATCCTCCGAGCGATTTGCACGCGAAGTATTCCGGTGCGCGAAAAGGTTTTAGAGCGAAGATGCGAGAGACAAACGCGCTTCGCAACGATACCGTATATCCTCGCAGACAACGAGTAACGGGAAGCTCGTCGAAGAGGAATTCGCAATCGACACAGGGTAGCATCGCCGCGCGAGAGCTCTGTTAATTTAACTAAAACATTTCCCGACGTCTTTTCGCCTGGCGGGGCAACGAAATTCCACGCGGAAAATTCTGCGACGGGAGACAGCAGCTCCTCCTTCCTATTTGCAGGGGATTCTGTTGTCGTCGTCGTCGTCGTCGTCGTCGTCGTCGTCGTCGTCGTTCTCGTTCTCCGTACCGTGTCTCACAAAGTAGCGGAGTATCGAATTCCGCTACTTTGCGACAAGAAGCGGACGCAGTCGGACACTTTCGAGATTCCAATATATTGGCTACTTCGACGACAATCTTGAAGATCTTCATTGTGAACATGGCTCCGCACTTGTTTTAATCGGACATAAAAGGAGTTTGCCGCGAGTTCGTCGTCTCTGCTATTGACCGACGAAATTCGACATTCCGTGAATTGCTCGCTTTAGCGATATTGATTTCAAAGCAGATGACTTTACTGTTTAGTCAATTTTATCATAAATTTTATATTTCAAGAGTTGATAAACTGAATTGACAAGATAATGCTCAAATTATGTTAAATTCTCCTCAAGTTACTTTGTAACAAAATTACTTGACTTTAATATGCATATTGCAATGGTCTTTCAGTGGACAATTTCATCTAACTATAAATTGCGAATTTATAAACAGAAAGCTCTAAGAAATAAAATCAAATATATTATTCAAAAATCAAATATAGGTATGCGTTACTGAACGCTGAATAGAAGTAATAAATAAATTTTAAAAGCCATTTTTAAACGAGTGAGATTAAGTGTAGGAAAGTCTTTTAGTCGTCAAACACTTTCATTCCATTCGATAGAACACTATGAAAATAGCAACTACGAAGTAAGAGCAAGTTGGAAAAAAGTGAAAGAACTTGGAGAAACTTTCACTTTGGTATTTTTAATGTACAATTTTGCCTGTTTATTTTTAGACTACAATCAAACTTTGAATTTTTACCACTCGAAATAAATATTTACGCAGGAGATAAAAAGTATAATAGTTATAACAGTATATAACAATGAAGAATACAATTAAAATCCCAATCACCGTGTTTATACACGTTAAATCACTTAATTAATGAAGAATAAAATGTAAAAAGTGATGTGCTTTTAATTACGTTACACTGTATTATGCTTCTCGCATTTTACTTTAATTAAAAATATTTTATCGCATGACGAAGTTATATCAAAACTGATTTTGCAGGAAGCGCATAAAATTAAGCGGGAAACGGATTATAGTATCGCAATTATCAATGGAACGCTCGAAGCAATTTTTTTTTCATGACGTGACATTACGAGTATCTCTGTGAGTAATTTAAAGTTTAAATTTATTCTAGCGTAAATCAAACATATTCCACAGGTACCCTTTGTTAATTTTTAGTAGAGCTTATGCCGAGAGCTCGGCTCCGCGGCTTAATTAATATAGAATTTCTGGAAATTTCAGCATTTTATTTCCACCGGCGAGATAAAGCGCCTCGATGTATTGTAAAATTTACTCTCCGCCTCCTTGTTTGACCAGCGCCAGACGAGCAAGCTCGCCATGTCGAGCATATTATTCCCGGCGCGCATTTTACTTAAGTAGTATAATTTAAATTAATAAAAAGTAAACCGACAGTGCTCGTCGTTTCGAGATGAGATTTTATAGTATGTCTGACACCATTTAGTTAAACTGGTAGACATTCAAAAAAGGATAAGAGTTCCATTTTACAGTATCATAAATAAAATTGATTGTGCTTAGCGAAGTAAACCATGAAGAAATAGCTCATAAGTGTCGTTTAATGCGACACTCATGAGCTAGAAGTTAACTAGAAAGCGATAATTAGTTCGTTTTATTGTGAAATTGAAACTACGTTGACAGAGATTTCGAATCTAAAATGCGGTGCATTAAACAAACGGCCCGCGAGCGGGACATTAATTCACCATTACGTCATGGTAATCAAGTTAAATTTTCACAATGGGGAACGAATTTCATCCCAGTTGTACTGGCTGCCGCCATCAATTTTGCAGGTGCGCATGACGTTTACAATTCGCCCACATTAATTATTCCGAAAGTTCTCAGAATCCCAACGTTTCGCGCCTTCCGACTCGGATAGTGCATCGCGTACATTTTACATATAGATCTACTTATCTGCAGGAGATTTCTAAAGTCTGCTTCGTCAAGGAAATTCGATTCAATCGTTAAAAATTGCCAAAAGTACAAAATAAAATACATTTGATAACTATTTATTTTTTACATATATGATATATCAAATTTTTTAAAAGTAGATTACGCTAGACGCAACTCTCCGTATTGTCAGAAATAATTTCGTACTACAAATAAATCGTATCATAATAATTAAATATTTCAAAACTTGTGCCACTTCAATTAAAACTTCTATTATACTTCAATTAAAAAAATTAATATTGTAACAAATTGTCCATTATATTCACACGTGAGAGCAAAATTTTAATATAAAAATATTTATCACATTCCTGTTTTAATTTCTTAATTGTAAAATGATGGCACAAAGACACATCGCGTCTGTTTCTTCGTTATTTCGAAGTGTGTTTAATGTTTTTCGCTTTTGTGCTTCGCGGTACAAATGTATTGTATTATAATTACGCTTGGCAATCTCTACGGCAAACTTCCGTTGTCTTGCACATGTAGAAATCGATATACGTCTAGACATGTATGTACCAGATAATCGCGTAACCGCCTGACACCCGACCCGCACCAACCGCAAACTTGAAGTCATCCGTACGATGAAAGTAATTGCGCAAACTTTCGCCGGTGCGGATGACGTTTAGCGAGCGTTAAGGCTCGTTATTAGCGAACACGTGCATATTTCAGTGGCAGCCGCGCTGCCAGCGCGCCTGGATTTGGACGTGAGGATGTAAATGAATTTCGCGGGGGTTGCTTTCTCCCTCTTCGATCGATTACCGAGGCAGAGCCATCGTGTGGCAGTGACCAATTTAACTAAACGTCAACCGTTGTATGTATACTCGCTCTTCCATTAGTCTCCTTATCTGATGTAATTGTATGTAGAAATGTATATAGGAAAACAAAGTTTCAGATTTCCATTATCATAGTTTTGCACGATCGCAGAATAATTTTGTTTCGAAATATTTCCTTCAATATTTCTCTTTTTGAGTTACAGCTAAACTTGTTAAAAATGATAAGCCCTAAAAAGTTACCATCCATCTCTATTTATTTATTTAATTACTGTATATATTTATACTGCTTTTTGTGTATTTATGAATTTGAAAAATTTGATAAATAACATTTGGCGAATGTTGAATAACGATTTTATTATATAATCAGGTAGAATTATTATTACGTACTTTACTTGGTTTCGAATACATTTAAATTCTAAAAAATCTATATTATTCAGAAGAAAGTAAATTGTGCACATCCTCATACAAAATGGTATCAATAATAGCATTCGCACAATAACGTCAAATACATTGAAAATTCGATTAAATCCAATATGTTGATGGATTGGTTTAATCGAAATATGCCGAAAATATGATTTCGAGCGGATTAATCCAATGAATTTATTGGCATAATTCAACTTCAAGAATTGTTTTCAAAAATGAGATGGTATTTCGATTATTCGTTAATCAAGTATTGTAGTATTCTATAATGCATCTTCTATATATATCATTTATACATATCTTCTTTATGATATACTCTCCATTATTTTATCGTAATTATCATATTGCGTAATAATTAGTTGCGAAAATTAAAGCTAATAATGCACGAAATCTGTTCATACGCTTCGTGAAGAATGAAATATATTCTGTTTTCGAGTAATTCTCTCGTGACATCGCAGGGGCCGAACGTATCTGAAATTAATCTCGGTCTGCGATCATGTCTCCACGTTTTATCGTTCTTCCTATCGCCATAAATGCGTCCATTTTCCCTGATTTTCGCTCTTTTTCTATAAGTATTCGCATTTGTCATTCCAACATGTCGTCTCGCTAAACTTCGAAAGCGTCAACGATCGTGAGAGCGCACACTACATGAACGCATAAACGCAATTTTCACGCTTTACCCTAATTGTTATATAAATGTCAAACAATCGACAGATTCGTAGATAAGAAAACAAGAATACATTTTTCCGTATCAAATTAGTCGCAAAAAATGAGAGAAACTGAAAGATAATCATAAATGGACATATGCAAAAAATTGTTATATAAAACAAGAATAATATAATATTGGACTACATTTCGCCGTAATTGAAGATTTCAATAAATTTCAACTAATAGAAAAAAAGCAAATTATTGTTCGTATTTAATGTTGAAAAATCGTTTCCTATCTCGTTTCTTGTATATAAAGAATTATATTACACAAACGCGTTTTCGCTCGTTCTCTCATTAATTGCAAAATCTTGTTATTGTAAAAAGACTTCCAACATACATTACAAATGAATTGGAAACATTATTAAATCTTACTTACCTCTATGGCTGCCGGTGATTTTATCCCGCAGAATATTTATCTGATGCACTCGACCGTATTCTTCAAACATCGTCCTTAGGTCATTCTCGTCCATGTCGTGAGGTACCTGCCCCACGAACATCTTTATGTTGTCCGGATCCGGCTGCTCCACACTGTTGTTGTTCATTATGCTGTAACGTGAAAAGGAAGTTTATGCTGTGTATGCAGCGTATTAAACATGCGTGCCTGGAGAAAAACAACATGCCGTTATTAATATGTTAACAGGTCAAAGACTCCTGTGCACTTTATCAGTTCAGATTTATCGTAGCCGGGTGATAACAAGTAATTTGTCGACGATGTTTTTAAATATAAATAATATTGCAGAAAATATTTGGAGCAATCTTTTGCAATTTAACATACTAAAAATTTTAGAAACATTAAAGATTTTTATATGCAATACGTAAATTGTGAAAAAGTAAAAATATTTAGTAAATGTGTTAGAAAAAAAGTATACGTTACGCTTTTATTTATGTAACGCTTAAGAGTTACATATATATCTATACTGGATCAATAACATTTACTTATAAAAAGATAAAACGAGTAAAACAATTTGATGAAACAATTTATTCAGTTGACTATTTCGCAACCAAAACCCAATCGACTATTTTGATTGCACGCGTCGCAAAGCGCGAAATATTCTCACAGGCATCGGCACTCGTTAAACGAGCGATTAAAATATTAAGCACTTTATCTGTGCAAAGTGAAGCAGAGGATGATTTTATTGCGGCGATGTATAGCCGCGAATGGCCGCAAAGTGAGTTAGAAGTTATCGTATTGGGAATGGAAAAATATTCGGACAAACATTCTGTAGACGCGTTCGCTATGAATATAGTTTATTTTATACATATATAGGACATACCATCGTTATCGAATATCGTTTCAACTGCAGGCTGACAAATTTGAAGTTGATTTGCCGTTAGCAAAATTTTTGATGGGAGTCTATCGTCAGCAAGTTTCCATTTTCAATACCTCGACAATTAAATATGAAAAACAATTTCTATTAACGTAACACGAAGACACAGATATTTGTAGCATGGGTTGTATATTTTTGGGATCAAAGTTCAAATTAATTGAATAATCTAGGTGTAAAAGAAAACGTAGCTAATTTTGAATATATTGTATATATATATATATGTGTATGCATTTGTACATATATACATGTAACCTTTCTCTGCGTGTATATACACTTTTCGACAGAATTTTTCGCAGAGAGCTCGCATTCCGGCCGAACGACGGGATTAACGCTGCATTTTGCGCAGCGCGGGCTGTATGCGAGGTATGTCGCCATGGATATTTTAGCACTTACAGCTGTGAGCGTGCCGCTCACGTAAAAGACTACTGGTGTGTTTGGCTACCCCTGAGTACATATTTGACCGTGCACGAGCTCGTCCGCTTTCGAAACTTACGCGGAGCTTTTCGCCGGCACGCAGTAATTTCGTGCGGATTATGCGTGTTTGAGGTCGTTCCCGTGGGACGTGCGCAACTCTCGCGTTCCTCCAACGCGCCATGCAGATCCGTCTGACGCTGGACAGAGCTTGCACGTGAGTGAAACACTGCGAGTTTCTTCTAATTTTATGCTTCGCGTGGATCGCACACGCAGCACCCTTGGCCAATATTTTCACTCTTAGAGGTTGATTAAAATCTGATACTCGGGTCAATATTTTCCATCCCGTCGGCGTTTTCACTCCCCACGGAAACGTATGAAACATTGCGCGTCCGACTTTAATTTATATTCTTTTCTAACGAGCGTGTACGCGGCCGTGCAATCTTCTTAGCGATTAAACAGAAGACCCAGAAATCCAGCTTTGATTTTAATTAGAAGCAAACGGATGCACGTAGCTTGCGATAATTTTAACTACATGGATGGAAGATTCTGCTAATGACTTGGAAACTAATATCCCTTTAATGGCATATAAAACACATGTATAATTGTTTTAAATTTTTGTAAATAAGACTTGTAAATAAGACTTGTTTACTCATATAGATAATAAATTTTTTTTTTCAAATTATAACTTTTTAGATATCATTTCAATTATCAAGCTGCATTAATAACTTGCTTGTTTTATTATACATATTTATTTTAAATACAGGCCACAGCAATAATATAAATTTCTAAGTATAAAAAAAATAATACCAGTATATTGCATTAAATAATGGTGGTTCGAGTACATATTTTTGAAATACTAATCGAAAAATCTTATTTTGAAGTATGTTTTCGAATGTGATTTTGAAAACGGAGGGCGGCCCGACAGAGGCGCGCGCGGGAGTCACTTCCGCTTTTTCACGTACACTTGGACGCACCGGGTGTATGTATGCTGCGGCGTTTTAGCGGGTGGTTAGCCACCTCGCCTGAGTTATACTTGTCATAGAACGCGGCTGGTTATATGAGCGGAAAGCATTACCGTTTCACACTGCGGACGCGACAGTTTGTTGCACTGTAAAATCGCTTGCATAAAGTTCGTCGGTTGAAATAGTGACTCGGCGTGCCGATTTGCCACTCGCGATTCTTTTCGCCTTTCCACTATAAATCACCGAACTTTAATAGTCATTGGCCCGCTGTACGGCTGACGGATCGAAAGTTCTGATCGATCGCACGATGGTATGTGCGGGGTAGTTAATTACACGCGACCTTGGAATGTCTCGTGACTAGCTCCGAGCCTCGTCGTTGCTCGTATCGCCGATCTATCTCCTCGTTACAAAATTCCAGACGTATCGAACGCACGAGCGGCAAGAGGAGAACATTCGCCATTTGCGGGATAAAACGAAGTTTACACAAAGCTGATCCGTTCACCGAACGGCAAATAAGGAAATTTCGGAGCGCCGTCCGGTGTAAGCCCCACGGGGAGGAAAAGCTTTTGCGATCTCGATGTTCGAGATGAGAGAAAAAAAAAAAGTTTGGGAATTTCGCGAAACGATAGGAGAAAGTTAATATTAGTCGGCGCGGTTTAAAGCGATTTTCCGGCCGAGCGGCTGCTCTCATCTCAGTCTATAGAGTGCAGAAGAGGTTCTAAGGGAGAGAATAGGGAAGCAAAAGAAGAGGGTGTCTCTACTACAGCAGGAAGCTCTCCAGGGAGCCTGCAGCTCCCGTCGCCTTGTCTATCCCCTTTCGCGGACAAAGACGAGAGTGGGTTAACTAATCAAAGAAGCGACTAGGTTAACTAAACGAGAAGGTCTATCCCGACGAAGGTGAATCGAGCGGCGATTGGCAATCGCTTCCTCGGGATTGGTCACGTGCCAGCATCCGCGCGATGGCTCTTCGATTGGATTAATCGAGATTTATCGCGAAGTTCTAGAAGGGGAATTACAGCTTTAGCCGAAATATGTGGATATATGGGTGCGTTCATCGGTTGCGCTGTCGACAAAATCAAAATTCAAGTAATTAAAATAATAACACGTCAAAATTCACGAGTTAATTAAAACACTAATGACAATGGTAAGGCGAATAATCAATTAAATTGCCACTATTTGATGAATTGCTTTGATGTCAACAACGAAAAGTTAGCTGGAAAGTTAGCTGGCGTCTCTGCGAAAATTATAAAATGCGGTGGACCTTTGCGTGAACGCGTTAGCAATTAATAAAGCATGTTTCGAAACAGGAACAATAAATAGTTACAAATTTTCATAACAGTGCGTTTATAAATATTGTAGTTACAAGTTTTCATTATGCAGAGCGGAGCTAATTATGGAAACGGGCGACGCTTGCTGCAATTCCAACAACGCTGTAACAGCATACGTGACAAACTATAAATTAGTATTTTAGTTGATATTCAACTAGCCTCATAATTGTTTAGCGTTTAAATGTTAATAAATTATAAAAAATCTCAAAATAACTAACTAATATGCGTAAACTTCAAGATACGCTAACTACCTATATTTTTATACAATATTTTACTAACATAATCTATGTATTTTTATCAACTCAATGCGAAGGTTTCTTCAGTATTTATAATTTAATATAAAAATTTATTAAAATTTACTATTATTTAAACTTGTAAGGGTTTGATTCAACTTACATTTCACGCCAAATTAGAGTAATCATCGTTAAAATACGTATCTGATCTTAAACAAAAAGGATGCATCGTTCTTGCAGTAGCTTTGCAAATCGCGTCAATCCGGACACTTTCGGTGATCCCGGCGTGATTTGTGGGTATCACAAATTGACCACGATTACGAGCAAGGACGACCAGCAACTCGTAATCCCGCATCGACGTTACCGTGACACTAACGGCTGTTACGTATTTCCGGCGTCCAGCGTTCGCTCAATTATCAGACCACCGCGCGGATTAGTGCCGCTGGGTGTACATGCATCGCGATCGGTATCTTATCGGTAATGGGGAACGCTGCTCCTTCCTCGTTGAGCTGCGGGAAGGTGAATAAGGTGTAAAGATAAGACAAGGTGAGATGGTATCCCGACGACGAAGGGGGAAAGAAATGAGGAGCGTGATCGCTTCGTCTTGATAGGCGAGGAACATTAAAAAAGCGCATTCGCAATCCTTTTTACCAGTTTCCTCTTCAACCGCATATCCCCCATTTTTCTTGCTTGATTTATCAAGAATCTTATCAATGGGCGATATTAAATCAATAATATAAGCTGATAACTCCAAAGGTATTTTTCTGTACAATTAGATGAGAGTAATAAAGTATTGAATAAAAAGAGATCAAGGAAAAAAATTAAATCATATATAAGTAATATTAGAATATAATAAGGAATTATTCATGTGTGGACATTATATTCCTTTCAAGAAACCACCATTTACCATCTTCAGAGAGATGAATGATGACTATACAACGAACCATTAATCATGCAGTATAATCGACGCGTCGACGATTCGTCGTTACAAACGAGCACTAAAGGTGCATATAGAACGGGCAGAAATTAATGGTAGATACTTCACATCCGAAGTCAGCGTTTTCGGCGATTCGCGCGCAGGCGGAGAGGTAAGAGATAGTACTTAATATAGTGTGGTTCGATAATAGCCGACAGTCACGCGAAATATTACGCCGGAATGGAGCGGACTCGAGAAATTATCTGCGAGTTCATCTGCCGTAAAAAAAATCGTCGCTATTCCGCTGACCAAATCGATCATAACGCGTTACCATAGTCCATCCTCTACTGCCTTTTCCTTTGTTCCGTGTTCTGACGTGCAATTTAGCTCAAGTAATACACCGCCAGGACGTGTCTTTACACATCACTAATAGCATGAGAGGGAAACAAGCGAAGCACTCGACGTAATATAGCCGTCAACGTAAATGAATATCGAGTATAGGGTCCGTCATGGCAACGACCTCTCTTTTTCTCGGTTAATTAATTGAATCGCACCGATCGAAGTAAGAATATTCGATAGACATCACTTATTGACAGATGTATACAGACACAACGCGGCGATATTGTTTTCTCAAAGCTATCATATGTATTTTACAATATATTTATGTACTGCTATTACGTTCATTTACTAATCATTTTGTTGCGAACTGTCATATTTATAAAGTACATTCTAAAATATTTTTCGCGCAAATTAAGAAACAAATATAGCTTACCAATCAATAGAAAATTCACTCAAGATAAATTTGAGTCACATTTATAAAACAATTAATATTTTGTACCTAAAATAAATTTCTTACGAACCTATTTATATTTTACGAAGTCAGTTTGCAAGCAACACTTTGTAAGATTGGTGATAATTTATTAAAGTATCTGGAAAGAAATGAGAGAAATCGTATGTATATACTAAAACGTTCGATAATCATTTGATACCTCTGATAAAAATAGAAAACAAAATAATGGATCACGTCATTTAAATAAACGTCTATTAAATAAACGATAGAAACAGATTGAACGAGGTCATTATTGGCATCCACTAAGCTGCTTGAAAAATGGCGGAAAGACGCAAAGTTAAAGATACCCAGAGCGTCGCCCTTCGCCACTCGTTCCAGTAATGTATGTGGCGATTCCACGAAGTTACCGGCTTTGGCGAACAATGGTCTCCGGTAGTTTCGCTCCATGGCTCCCGAGGCCCGCTACTTTCGCAACTTTGCCGATATTTTAGAGGCCGTAGGGCTGAATTCTCCAGCGGTGTTACACCACTACGAACAATCTTGTAACGCTGTCTGGCTACAAACGGTTTAACTGTCCTGAAGATCGAGTGTATCGGAATCGTCTAAAAGAAGACGTACTGTGCCATTCTGTGGACGAGTCATCAAGTTACGGTCGTAAATTCCCCGAGCCATGCATATATTCCTCAGTCTTGAACGTTATTCCGTTTTTTTTAATTCTCTTAAATTATTCGTTCGATCCGTGACACGAAGGAATACATAATTACCACTACATATATTATTGCGTATGCCTTGAATCATTTATTAGCTGAATAAGATCGTTTTTATATTATCACTAAAAAAGAATATAAAAGAGTATAGTGTAATATCTTTCGAAAGTCTATTCTATAATTCATAACACCTATAATAGAATTTTTAATCTTTTTTACCTGAATCAGAACTACGTAGTAATAATTTTTTTCGATAGACTATTATACAACGTTGCGATTAAATTTAACCGAACTAATTTACATATTCATGGATAATACAATTTATCGCGCGATAATGTATTTATGAACATACTTTTAATTCACGTGTCAACAGTCTACCCGTTATATAATTCACATTCAGAAGAGAGAGAGAGAGGGGGGGGGGAGGAAAAGAGAGAGAGAGAGAGAGAGGAAGAGAGTTAAAATTTACATTAATCTCGATCACTGTGAATCGTTTTATATAGTAATATAATTAAGCAATCAGAAATTCACATTATAAATATATTTGCATAGAAACTGTATACAAGGTGTTTTAGATCAAACGCAGGTCCTTAAAGGGGTGGATAGATCTCGATAACGTGAGTAAAAAATGTCCGTACAAGAAAATTGTGAGGTCAATAGTTTTTGAATAAAATGCATTTGAAATTAACCAATCACGGGGTTCGCATTTCGCGCCGTCAGAAGAATTTATTTCTTATACACAAGCGATTGTTTAAAACAATTGAGTTTTATTTTAATATTTACTAATATGATAGTGTTAATAATAATTTCTAAACAATATGTAATTGATGTGACAGAATGTATTGCAAACGAGAATGATTCATGCCGCGCTGCTCTTGACGGCGCGAAATGCGAACCCCGTGATTGGTTAACTTCAAATGCATTTTATTCAAAAACTATTGATCTCACAATTTTCTTGTACGGACATTTTTTACTCACGTTATCGAGATCTATCCACCCCTTCAAGGACCTGCGTTTGATCTGAAACACCCTGTATATGTGTAAAATATTATATATAAAAAAATATCCAAATTTATGAATCCAGTAAATTAATATTTACATCAACAAAATTCTTATACTTTGCAAGTTGCAATTTTTCAACTCATATTATCTCTTAATATTATTGTTTTTATACTTTGGATAAATACGAACGCACATTCTTGCAGACATTTGTAGATGAACAGAATTGAAAATAGTACGCACGAGATATTTAAATGTCATGTGCAGCATAGTATCCACACGTGTTTGAGAAATAAATGAAGATTTTTCGTCTCACGCAAGAGGAATATTTGTTCCGACATGTCCAAGTGCGATGATCTACTTCTGTGTAAATGGACAACATCGAAGCGACCAAGGATAAAGGATGTGTGCGGGACGGGTGTAATCCAGTTTATTGGACAGACTAATTAGAGGGCGAGGATGCGGCGAATGGACCCTACGGGACGGCCGAAGGGCAGAGATCGACTGCAGCCTGACGTTCTCGTCCTTAGAGTGTTCTAATTGGCGTAAGCGTTCAGAGATCGGACGCTCACTCGCACGCGATATTGCCGCTAATTGAGATGCCATGCTGGCTCGGAGAAGTTACGATGACCGAAAATAAAACCGTCTAGTAATTTACGGATGAAGAGCGTCCGCATTCTTCGCATTTATCAACACCTGCGAGATTTGAGGAAACAAGAAAGCCTCGATAGAAATTCATCGATAATATTATATTTATTCTCGTCGTCTCATCCACGGCGAACGTTCCGCACCAAGTATAGCGAAATGAAGCCGGAAGAGCGAGAAGTGTGGGTGGCGCCGGGAGCAAA
Source organism: Linepithema humile (assembly GCF_040581485.1). Classification (NCBI taxonomy): domain Eukaryota; kingdom Metazoa; phylum Arthropoda; class Insecta; order Hymenoptera; family Formicidae; genus Linepithema; species Linepithema humile. Next base: position 30,250,632 of record NC_090132.1, read on the forward strand.
ATATCGCTCTGCCTTTGGAATTTAACGAGGGACAAAGGTATCGCTCGACCTCCGACGTTCCGATAGGAAAGTACCGGGACTCGAGCACCCTCAGACGAGTCCGTCAATTTCCGCGCTCGTTAGGTGGGTATTTATTCTCGCTCCTTCCACCCGTCATGCACCTTATACCGCGCCCTTTCACCGCGCTTCGTCGATTGATTTTAATTATTTTTCCGCCTCTCGACACGCCCACGGGCTTCTGGCGTGCTCGCGATTTGTTCAGTCGACGTGATTAATTTTAAAGACCGCACTATACGTTAAGATCTTCACGTATTTTTCACGCAACTTTTGCAGCATTTTTATGGATTTTTATATAATATTATAAGTGCTACGCTTTTATAAAGTAAAATTTTTTTAGCCGTAAAAATTCTTCATAGCAATTTTCAAAATTATAGACCTCTTATCGTCCGAAATTGATTTAATCGATTATGAATAAGGCAAACTTTATTTTTTCTTTCTTCTTTATCTTACATTCTTACGTCTTTTATGCTATAAAAAAATACTTTTTGAAAAGTTAAAAAGCACTTTATTCTAAAATTATCAAACTAATCTTCTTTTATTACACAAATTACATTCTTCTATTATAAGATTAAACATTAATATATACTATTTAGTATTTTTTTCAAATATAAATGTACTAAAACTGTATTTCCAAATGCAAAGGTAAATGCAACTAATGAGAATCCCTGAAAAATTATCTCCTGCACTTTATCGTTTATCTTAATCCCGCTAGGTTATTCTAATCTTTTCGTGCAACTTTAATTCCGGCACATTTTTCTTGTGGCGACTTAGAAAATCTCGACCCAATTCACGCCATGGTAAAACAACCAAGTTGTGAGCTTGTAGTTTGCTAGTAAACCATCCCCCACCTTCCTTGCAATGACTTGCTCAGCATCCCTTTCTCCCGTATCTCTCTTTCTCTCTCTCTCTCTCTTCGCTCTTGCTGCATCGACCGACCCTTTCCATTCCACTGGCAACCTGCGCAACCATCCCTACACAGAACGGCTCTGAGTAAACGCTCTTGCTTCGGCGATTAACTCGAGTTTTGAGTGTTTGAAATGTCGAGTGGGTAAACTGCATCCAGTCACGTGCGCAAGAGGGTGACTACGAGACGCGACTTCTACACACCGCAGTGCATTCCAGCAACTATCGGCGGAGTTATGTTTCTTTGGAAACATCGCGCGACGATCTTTTCATATTTTTCCCAACATACCGCGGTTTTTATAAATATCTACAGTGCCACAATCATGTAATTATCAATATTGTTATTGATGCATATAATAACATGATTAAAGTCCAAAAATTGACATTAATTCTCCTGAGATTTATATATTTTATAACCTAATCTATTACATAAATTGTTATTATATTTGTAAACTTTGAATTTTTAATATAAACGTTTTACTGATTCATTTTTATCGAAAAATAAACTAAAAATTAAAAAAAGATTGTACATTAAACGAAGATTATTCGCTGTTTCTTTTTTGTTTTACAGTAGAATCAAAAGAATTTCTTGCTTAAAAAAATGTAACAAGTTTTACTATAAAAGGAATTTTCAAATGAAAATTGAAAACTATTAATGAATATTTTTCTTAGCAGACGCACATTTGATATTTGCATATTCATTTTACCGTGTCACGACCGCACATTGTCATAAATTATTACATCGTTAAGCATCAACAATTTCGAGAGTAAAACGGTTTTTTGACCGAAAAGTACGAAAAAGAAGAATGGCTGATAATAGGTAACGCCGTTAGACGACGTTTCTGCCATTAAGGGCGACGACACCTAATTGTTTGCTTTGTCTCAACGACTCCGTCGAGTCCCTGTTTGACGAAACGGTCGTCTTGCTCTATCTTTCGTACAGCACACGAACTGTAAAACTAGCCGACCCGAAGTGGACTTTCCATCCCCAACTCACACAACCCGCCCTCGTTTATTACTCCTCGCCCTCGTCGATCCTCTTTATTCGTTTCTCTGACATTCGGCCAGCCAGGGATTCGCTTCGTTCGCTCAATTTACTTGGGAAGGTTCGTACTTTATGCCCCCTACTAGGCGTCCAGCACTAACGAACATGCTGACGGACTTGTCCTCTCAGGAAAGACGAAGCGCGCGACATTTCGTTTCATTCCAAAAAAAGAAAAAGAGAACGAGAGAGAGAAGAGAGAAGAGAGAAGAAAGATCCGAGTGACGAGTTGGAAGCCGAGATCTGCTCTCGAATTAATGGATTTCACTCGGCTTACTAGTTAGCGTTCCGTTTAATTTTCTTGCACTCTTTCGATATAATTCTGATATCACATACGAGAGAACGGCCGAATGATTGTTTTCGATAATTTTATAATCTTTTGAATAGTTAAATAGGGAAATTCAAAATATACAAAACATGTTGTTTTATTCAGATTTAAGAGTAAATGTATTCAAATGTGATCAAATATCGTCGAAACTACGTGAATAAAATTGCTTGAAATAGAAATTTTATAATATCGAGATGTAACTAACTATGAATTTACATTTTTTTAAAAATACAAACACTCCCAAACTTTTCAAATATTTTTATGCATCTAAATGTGCATAATAACGAAGTGCTTTTAATAACATAGGCACGTTTGCATAAGCATCGCCGCGCTTACAGACGATCTAGAGAAAAATTTGAAAGGCTTTCTTAAGTGAGATTTCCATGACTATAACCAGATTTCTGCATCGTTTGTGATCTGCCTTCAAGTTGATTCTCGTTTGCATTTGGTGAAAAGGGTCCATAATTTTAGCTTACGGATAATAACAAATCTATTATATCGAAATATTATTGTTTGTAAATAGAAATCCGCGATAACGGTTACGGCTTTGATATTATAATGTAAATAGATTAAAAATACAACAATAACACATATTTTAGAGAGCCATTTTAAACACACATGAAAATACATTGAAATTCATCTGTCCTATGATGGCGGAACTTATTGATTTGTAGAAAAATATGACGAATAGCTCGCATCTGTGTATTCAAAGTAATATTTTTGTCAACATATATAAACATCGTTTTCAAATATTATGTTTAATAAAACAATAAATTCTCTAATCGCAACTCTAGTGCAAAAACAAAAGGCAAACTATGTTGTGTCGCAAACACAAATTTCTAAAACATCCGTATCTTCGAAAATATACAAACAGGTGGGGAACCGCACGCAGTGGACAGGTAAATATAGTGTAGAAACTGCAGTCACAGATCATACTCAGAAGGGTAGTTCTGGGGAATTCAGGACCCATACGCACCACGGCGCCTGGGATTGACGTGAATGTGTTTCACGAAGCGTGAGTGATGCGCGAGAGGCTTTGCCACACTCGCTGCAACCTCTTCACCTCGTTCCTCGTGTAGAAGCTCTTGACCACGTGACAAGAGTAAAAATTTCTAGCTCAAAGCGTGATATCCAAGAACATACAGAATTTGGTAATAATAAGTAGTGCAGCTGTCATCCTTCTAATATAATATATATCTAATATAATACTTCAAGTTGGCAATGTCTCTCTTGCAGTTAAATTATTCCATTAAGTTAAATAAATTTATAAATCCGAATAAAAATTGTTAAAAATTATGTGAATAATTTCAATGTTTTTATGCAGCTTGGAATTATAAAACAGCCGATAATGTTATGTGACTTAAAAATAGATGAAAGTGTCACGCGTTTAGATATTGAAGCTTTAATTTTTATATATTGAGCATATAATATTATGCTAATTATTCCAATTTAATTTTTTATGATGCTTATCGTTATGTTAGTAAATAAATAAATATAAATAAATTTCTTGAATAATAATGTTGCTCGCATATCTAAATCTAAGCAACACGACATAATTATAATAACACAATGAACAATATTTCGTCAAAGACAAGAATAAGCGTCGAGGAAGTAAAAATGTTTCATTCATTAAATTTGCGAAGCGGGGGACAACATTGCACGAGGAGCAGTCATTTATTTAAATCCGACAATTCATTCATTTTCATACTACTTAACTTTTATGTGGAACAAGCATTATGCACGGTGCGAGTGAAGCATGCGAAAGCTTTGACACGCTCGTTTCGTTGCACTCGGCTCGACCGACAAAAAAATCTCTCGTGCGGGCCCGAGACTCTCAAAGTGCGATTTTATCTGCAAAACCGGCATTACTAACGAACCATCAGCAGAGTAAAATTTCCTCTGTGCACCGAGTTCAAAGTTTTTCGCGGACAGATAAACTCGTTGTTCCGCTCTTTCCGCGGTCCGTCTACGCAAGCGTCCCTAAATACGACTCCGTTAGCTGCGTTTGTCTTCACTTCCTTCCCATTGTTCAAGCGTCACTATTTATTTTCTAATTGTGTAATTCATAATTTAATTTAATATCACATAGATATTAGAAACATAGTTGAATCTTGCATCTATTTGCAGGTATACATATATCGCTACAAGCACACATGTGCCAAATAGTAAGGAATTTTCTAATATATTTTTACTTGCCAAAAGAGGTATTTTTTTATATTAAATATAAATATTTTATAACGTCGCTAAAAAAACGTTGCTCAATGTATAATGTAAATCTTGTAATCAATGCTGTGCGCAACGACTCTGCATCTTTTGACTTTGAGAACAATCAAATCGCGAATCTGCGCACGGGAGTCGCCGAAAATCGTTTATCCCTCCTGCCGTTCTTTACCGAGGATATCGCGCTCTCCTTGCGGATAAATATGCAGGGCACGAGGTGTGTTTCGGAAGCGACATCTGCTTTCGAATCGAACGCTCTCTGTCACATTGTGCGGAGACACCCTACCCTGTTTCCGTTCCCTTTCCGACCCCTCCGCTCCCGGGTCTTTCTCGTGCTCACCCCCTTAACTCACCGTACATGATACATGAAGCACATAGCTCTGCCATCCGATGGCATGACACTCACCTAACCACCGTCCCGTGAAATCATGCCCCGTGATCCTGTAACCCCCGACCGCGACGCGCTGTACTCCTTCCCTTTCTACCCGTCTACATCACCCCTTTTGTTGCAACCCTGCTGTGTGATCGTTAAGTATGATATCACTTCTGCGTATCGTCGAATGTAATCTTGCTATTTAAGGCAGAGTACAAGAAAGGCGATAAAATCTGCAGATTTCAGCTTAATGAAGTGTGCACGAACACAGATTCTCAGATTGAAGAAAAGCAATTTATGGGGAAGTCAAGTTCATTTTCACAAGAAAATTAATAACTGTGCAAATTGATCTCCTCTTCCGTCAGTGCTTTAAATCGTGACAGAAAAAAACATATATATATATAAGCATTTTGATATTGATCTAACATGTAACAATTATGTTTTAGGAGATATCAGATTTATATGTCGACGTAGTTGAGCTAACGAACACTATCGGTCTAAAGAAACTTGAAAATTTCAAAGATACAAGTGTACGTGACACAATGAAAGATAACACCGACAAAAGCGCGACAGTTAGGATTGTCGGAAGAGTTATTGAATCCCTCACAAAAGACGTCTCCAAGTTATACTCAAGGTGAGTGGTAACTTGATTTTGCTAGCGGAAATTCGCAAAGCTTGACCGCATGACGACTAGCGCGGACTTCTGGCTTCCTTTGCTTTTCTGCCTTTCCGCTTCCGCTACTTCCTCGCCTGTTTTCTTCACTTCTAGCGTAATAACCGACGGCCGGATCTCTCTCGTTATAACTTTTCAACGATTAGTCGCCGTCCGGCGATTGGCCGTCTTACGAAGTTTGTTTGCGATTTTTCGCAGGTTGCTTCCCGCGAAACCGCGGCCTTTCCGCCGGACGTTAACGAGTAACTTAGCCATCTAACTGTCGGAACTTCGTTAAGAGTTCCAATAAATCGCCGAGAGCTCTTGCTTTGCCGTAATGGCCCTGTTGGGTAATGAATCGAAAGGCGTATCGAAAGATGAGAGATTGCACGGATGTTTACCGCGTGCTCAAAATAAACCATTAAATATATTAAATTGTTGATGCGAGGTTTGATATTAAAGGAAATCATGTAAGGCGGACATGTTATATACATTTTATACAGACATATCAACTATGTTAATTTTAATCGAAAAATTTATATGCAATGTTGTATCCAACATAAATGTAATCGTTAATTCGGCTTTAAATTAAATAATTTTAAATATTACAAAGATTTTATTTAATGCCGGTTTTAGAACGCAACATATTGTCGATGAAAATAAAAAGTTTGACAAGTCGCACGTTTAATATATACGCTTGACCAGACGCGATATTCGCATTGTACATTTAGCACTGTGGCTATCATATCTCATTTATCTCGCGTTGACATTGGACAGGATCCTGACATTAGATTCCAATTCCGGAATCAGACAGACACGGTGAGAGCCAAATGCGAAGTGTCATTCACTCACTGCAGAATAGCATTTTCATACCGAATAAATGATAACATATTAATCAAATTAAAAATCAGACTTATGCAATTTTTTCAGCAAATTAAGAATACGTACATACGTTTTTATACGTTTTTAACTAACGTATTAAAAAGCGGAAAACGCAAGCAGAATAACCAATTGAAAATAACTGAAGAATGACTTTGATGGAAGGAAAAACGTTACGCGCGAGCGGGAGAAATGGAAGTGGTTGGCCGGTTTCGGGAATCCCCTTGAGATGCCAGCCATCCGACAAGAATTCTGGCTTCGCTGTCGCGCATACGCCGGAATCGCAGCGGGACCAAAAAGTATCGCGGCCACCGGGTATCGTCGCGCACGTCCCGACGTCGTGTCGTCTTGAAATGTCGCGTGCAATTTTACGGACGAATACGACACGAGATAAAAGTGCGGGAACCGTTGCGGAACACGAGTGAAACGTATCAAGATTTAGATTCTTTCTTTGAGATATTATCATATCGTCGATAACATTTCGTGACAAAATTATGAAATTTTATATCTTCTTCTATTCATAGCTTGACTCCGACTGTAATATTGCACTAGTTAATGTTAGTTAATGTTTCGGAAATAGCTATGACTTAGTTTTAAAATTGCATTCGATTAAAAAATTTAACTTAAAAAGTTATATAAGAATATTTGAGATTCCTAATTACTAATTTTATTTTATTTAATTTCGATAAGTAATAATCGAGTACAAATGTGCACAATTAAATATAGTTTAAAACATTATTCTTATTGCACATTTCATATCAGATGTAGCCGCTTGAATTCAAGTTTTGGTTAATATTTAATAAAATTTGATAAAAATGCAGACAAGACTTTATATATAAAAACTGTTAACGGTTTAAATTTATTTCCATTCTATATTCTTTATCTAGCGCTACTTGTATTACACATAATGTTATAATATTTGCAAAATGAGACTAATTTAGTCCCATTTAGCGGTAATACGAGTGCAGCCCTTCTATCAAAGCAATGATATGTTTGATGTTCATTTCAAACGTCTCTTCGATATCCAAATTTCGCTTCAATTGAAAACGTTTCATCGACGGGAAAGTTGTCGATCGATCTCAGTTCCAAGTGGCGACATCGAAGGCGGACGAAAGGCGACAGCGGAAAGCACAAGACTCTCCGTGAAGGTCGGCGCGGCTAATAGACTGCCGGTGCTTCGAAGCGTGATTATATGCCGAAGTGACATTGAATTGGCAGAAGAGATTCCGAGACGGGAGATGACGGTCAGCGGCCGGTCTAGTAAGCAGAAGACATCAAAAGCATCGAGTCCCCATTCAAATCTTAGATGGTCGCCGGCCACCACGAATGATACCGCCTCTGGAGATGCCGTGATCAAAGATGTCATGAAAGTCGGCATGTAAGGCTGGATACGGAGCTGAAAAGATGGCGAGCGGGAGATAGAAGGACGGTGGTAGTTGTAGACACGCTAACATGATGGAGAAAGAGGGCACACAGGAAGGACGGAGTGTGCGCTGCCGTGGTGGGACATCCTTGAAAGGAGGAAGCGTCGGATAATCATTTCGCTACTGCAGAAGTGGAAAAGCAGCGCGGAAAACGGAACCGGAGAGGGAAAAAAAGTCTCCGTGTCGCGGAAGCCTTTTCCGATTAGTTTCGCCTCCAAAGGACTTGGTAAAAAGTCGCTTCCGTGAAAGCGCATAAAGGCGCCCGCGTCGCCGGCAACAAAAGGCGAATCGTAAATTCCGTCCGCGCTGGCGTCGAAATTGCGCTTCTTAATATTATTCTTGGTCCGGCGTACAATGCTGGAGAAACGAACCGAGTCTCGGACGCGTTGGCGTTTTATCGCGTGCGGTGATAAAAGTCTAATTTCCTTCTTGCGAATTTTACGAAATTGGTCGCTGAATCGTGATAAGAACGGAGATTTTCAAAATAGCTTGAACGTGAACGTGAATGATACACGTCATGTTAAAATGTACGCGGAGTTTCCCTATTGAATCGTAAATCTGAAGGCATTCCTGATTTCTGTGCTTTCCCTTTCTCTAACTACGAGTCGCAAACAAATTTATACTTGCTTTAACAGTATTATTATATTCAATGACATTGGGAATAAAGGTAAAGTTTAATATTATATCATAACTATCACAAAGATAACGTTCAAAGTTTGTTCTTAATTTGAAAGTGTATTTTTCTTTCAACGACAAAATCTAGCAAGCGTTTTACACAGCGATAACTTCGACAAATGGAACTTCCAACGTTATAAAAATCTTTGCAATGTTTCTTTATAATTATCAATGTACGAAGAATCTGGCAAATATATCAATTTAAACTGTTCTAAAAATTTATTTTACCTTAGATTGCCGTCCGTAAAATTTCTTGCAAATTTTTCCCTTTTGGCAGCAAAATTTCAATGTTTAATCTCCTTCATAGATGTAAAAATCGAAATCTTTCCGACAGTTAGTGCGTAAGTCAAGGAACGATAAAGCATGGAAGTGGAGACAACACTCGGAACCGTTATCGCCAGTGGAATATAGAGAAGGGTGTGGATATCGCAGGGGGACGTCGGACGTATGTTGGATTTCCCTATCGGGCCGTACGTTTGGAATCCCCTGCTTTCGAAGCTCACACTACCCTCTCTCTGCTTTTCCTTCGCCGATGCTTCCGCCCCCAGTCCTTCTTCAGTCCCCCGAAGGGAGCTGCATCCATTAACCGTACGAACGGTATGGTGCAATGGTGTGCGTGGAATTTGTATGAATGGGGAGAACTTGCGGATTTGCATTGATGAATAGCCACCTGAACCGCACAGGATTTTGTAGGAATGACTATTGCGCACGAGAGTCATCCATTTTTTTCAATTACCGACCCCGGAAGTTAAGACTGTCCGCTCCGAACTTTTCCTTGTGACTTTATAGCACCCTAGTCTAGTTTATAGTGAGATTCGATACCATTAAAAAAAAAATAAAGCGGTAAACTTTTTTTCATCTCCCACTGACATCATATTCAAATGTAAAGAGGGTTTTTAGAAGCAATTACATTAACATTTATTGAACGCTCGATATTGCCGCGTTATTATATAACGATTCAATGCGTGTGCGTTCAAGTACGTTCAAGCAATAAGCAACGACGTAGAAGGGAAAGTAAGAAGCGACCAATCAGGCACGGTCACGTAGATAAAACGAAAAAAATAAAAATATGTCGTCGGTGGTGCGCGCCGTGCATAATTCAAGCGGATGCGCGGTCGTTAAGGAAAAGTTTCGCCATTACAAGCACGAAATATAAAGCGTGCGCTGGTGAGAGGAAACCGGCGGGGCGGCACGCGGAAGGAACAGGAAGGAAGAGAGCTATACGGGAGCTGTCTTCTTTAAATTGTATCGCAAATTGCCCGCCGCCCGCTGTGCTCGAGACACGACGCGAACGAGGCAACCGTTGCCGGCAGTAATGGCCTGTTACGCAACGTCGAGCCCACCGACGACGACTGCAGATTCTCACTCGATTCCGTCTGACATGCGTATTCTCGTCTTAGGAAACGAAAGCGGACGTGCGTGCGTAAGCCGCGTCTTCTTTGTGTATTTGCCGATATCGTATTTATGATATAAAGCGTATTCACTGAAGCTCCCGCCGTAAGAGTCATCTATCAATATTTTTTTCTCCCACATTGTTAATTTAAAATTAATTCGTATAAAATAATGAAACAAGAAATGCATATTCAAGAAACACAATTTAGTGCGGAAATAAGAGAAGTGAAAAACGTTACAGAAGAATACGCACGCCTGTGATATTCGAATGACAGTGAGTCTAGATGCATTTTATTCCCGCAATATTTTTTCTATTTTTCCCTTGCACTATTTTTCCGTTATAATATATGCAATCTATCCAGTGGAGAATATAATAAAAATATAATAAAAAAAGTGGTGTAAATAACAAAAGTCTTTAAAGTGTCTAGAATTAAAATAAATTTTAAAATTTAGATATAATATTTCAGTTATTTTCGCAGTTTACACACACGAAAGAGGATAAAAGTCTATTATTATTATACCTACAAAATATATTGTGGGGTGAAATGTTATTTGACGAGCAAGGCATCAATGCGCGGTGCTGTTTTCAGCAATTATATTTCTCGCCGATACATTCGATGGTGGCATTAATTACTGTGGTTTTAATTTTATAACGAGCGATACAGTGGGCTTGCGGCGGTATCGCTGAATGTAGCCCATAAAGATTTATCTGAAATTTTTCTGATACCGGCTATATAACAGCTCTATAATTCAGAATTTAAAAGCGGTATCGCGCGCTTTCGTTATTTTTTTGTCCATGTATCGCGATTTGCGTTTATTTCACGGATCAAGGTATTTCGTTCACATGTATGTAATAGAATGAAAAGAATGGCGCACAATGGTATAGAAATAAAAAGAATGGTATCTTTGTCTGCAAGATGGCATAGCTAGCATTTTGGAATCTGCAATACGTATAAAGATTACAGATGTTCTATTCTTTTTTCTCGTTATTCTTCACTTCTTTATGAATATGAGAAATGTCAATCTTACATTTTTCAAAGTATATTGCTATTATTAATCAATATAGCATATATTTTAAATAATATCAAATTTGAATTATAAAATTTTTCAAAATAATTATGTACGTCAAAAGATACATAATCGTAAGATAAGATTAATATAATAATTAAGTAATTAATTTTATTTGAGAAATGTCTTTATACTATTCTGTAACCTGACTTTTTTCCGTTTCTCACTTTCTTCCTCTTATTTTATTGCAGTAAGGAAGGAAAGAAAATAGTCGTAGAGTTTCACGCTTTGCGCGTTCTTGTTGTGCACGATAACAATGTCTCCGTCGCGAAATAACGATGATACAGACGCGCTCAGCCGTAATTCCACCCGTAATTTTGTACGTCTCGAAATTACGACGACGTCTTCGCGTCGATCGGTTTGGCGTTCGCGACGTTCATGGATGTTCGCGAGTGGATAGGGTTGTAAAGCCACAACGGGGGCCACTGTAGAAGGGCCGCTTAATTTGAAAGCACCTCCGATAACGACGTCGTCCACCCCCGGTGCCGCACTCCGGCGTCGTCGACGTCGAAGCCCATCGCGAGATTGCCGAGCATAAATCCTAATCCGGAATTAGAATTTCGCTCTTCCCTCGGGACGGCTTCCTCCTCCTTCCCTTCTGTGACCCATCACGACTTCAACTACCGTCATCACTTCCTCAGATGTCGTATGACAAGTGACTAAAGTTTCCTTAACACTTCGTTGATAGCGTAAGCTATACGAATTTTTGTTGGTTTGTCATTTATCTTTGTAATCGAGATGAAATAAGAAAACCGTTGTAGGAGATATTGGAAATGTTGTACAAAACTTTTTCACATAGTCGTAACGTATTTTGCAATGCAAGAAAGTTAAATGGAGTTGAAGTTAAAAAGATGTTCAGAAACGCGAGTTAAATTTGCTGCTTTAATAAAACACAGACCTGAATTATTAAGTAAAGCACAAACGAACCGGGCGTGCAAGAAGATATAATCAAATTACAAATAAACATCTTTATTCCATTCCGCGCTCTTTTTTTATATTTTTATCAGTACCTGAAATTATATCTACAAAGTATCATCACGTTTTGCAATATTAGACACAAACTAAAGCAGATATATTATACTACCAATTTAAAAATAAGTTTATCGAACGTTACTGTTTCTCGTTTCACGAGCCACCAGCACTCGAACAACGCAATATTCACATATCTACGTTAAGTGCAGCGACACGTAGTTGCGTTATAGACGAAAGCATTCCTGATGACGCTGTTATGTTTTCCGTCAAAATAACGCACCTATCTGCTGCGATGAGTCATACTCGTCCAGTATGAGCCTGATTCAGGTCGGGCCTAAGACAACACGACGCTATCTAATGGAGAACACGGTACTGTGGTTGTATGCTAACGTGACTCATCGTGTGTCCACTACTTCGATGCTTCGACGATACTCTGACAAACAGGGGAAGTCTCTTGCACGTGTACTTAGTAATAACCGATATTTGTGATAAAAATGTTCACGATAAAAGAAAACGTGACCTCAGATTTTTGCCGTGATTTGAACGTTGAACGAAGAAGTGAATTATATATATTCAACACTCAATATTAAAAATTGTACATATATTTTAATACTTGATATCAAAACTAATAAAGTTTAAAAGATAAATAAAAGTTTAATCATTGGTTATCTTCTGCAAGCGACTAGTCATGTATTAATTCCAACGCAATGTGCGAGAAAAATGTATAAATTATGAATGTTAGTATTTTCTGGACTAAAATATAGACTTTCGTTGATCTACATATTTTATCATTCGTTGTGTATTAACTTTACGTTTAATTACGTTATATATTATAAATCATACTTATACATAATTCTTATACACAAATATAGTTATACATAAATGCAGTAATATGCACGAAAGTTGCACGAAAATTCGGTTTAACGGCTCGACGTTCCCCTATTTCTGCCGTACACGAAGAACGCAACTGAAACAAATAATTTTTACGCCTGCGAATAAGCCAGACAGGCATTATTTAGCTGGTTTTAATTCCCCTCCCCATACGCTCCATTTTGCTTTTGCTCTTTAATTATCTCGATGCAAGATCGTCGGAGCCGCACGCGACTGTTTCATGTACCCAAACCCACATATAATTTATACCTAGCATGCACATACGGTGCGTTCACAATTTTAGCGGGGCTATACATTTATTTTTGACTGTTTAACCGAGAAGGGAGTAAAGTCCAGAGAGCGAGCGGGTGCAAAACTGTTCTGGTATTCCTGGTATTTAAGTGGCACATAAATGTCAGTCGATACCAAAAATATGATCGTAGCGCTACTTTTCCGATACACGATGGTAATAACGATTAATCGTGCATACTAAATCGTATAAAATGCACCGCTAAATTTATATTTAACACATTTATTTAGCTTTACTTTTTTAAAGAGCACCTATAAAGTTAATATTTTATTTTCTGAATTTCGGTATAATGGACAGAATTTTAGCATTTTCCTAAAGAATTATAAAGTTTATATTTCAAAAAATCCGAACAATTTCTCTCTTAAAAAAGGCATGTTTATGCTTTAAAATCATATTATAATATTTGGTAGAATTTAAAAAATGGCTTAAAATGTTAAACTGTACGTTTTACTCACTTTTATGCTTTAGAATCTTGTATTATATTACATTTGGCAAACTTAGAACTTTACTGCGATGCATTGAAATCTTATATATTTTAGAATTCTAGACCTTTTCTTTATTTAAAATATAAGATTTCAATGCATCGCAGTAAAATTCTCGGCTTGCCAAATAATATAAAATTTTAAAGCATAAAAATCTTATATTATATCATTCTGATGGTAATCACTAGAATTATTGTTGAAATATATAGAGTTCAAGAATTGTTTTAGAAAAAAAAGCATATTGTATCAATTATATCAAAAGTCTAAAAAAAAACTATCAAGTATTTTACTTTAAAAATATATTACTATAATTTATACAGATTTTTAAGAATAAAATCTAACCAAGACAAAATATTTAAATATCGATTTTAGATTAATAGTAAAAACTACTAGTCTTATAACACAATTTTGTGCGATACTTATTACAGACATTTATTATAAAAAATTTTTTACTGTATGAAATTTGAAGTTATTCATGTATTAACGATACCATATTAGCATTTTGCAAATGTGAGAGGCGAGATTTATGACCGCAGTTTCCACTGGCTTTCATTACATCGAGCTCAATCTTCGTTTTCCATGTATTATCCATTATGCATCGTCGTACTTTAAGTGATCTCCAATAGTTTTTAAAATCGAGTTAAATATTGGCACCGACCTGACTGCAAAAATTGAGCTTCTCTTGGTGTTTGCTTCCTATCTTACTATTTTTCTCGTTCGCCGCTTATTCCGCTTTTTCTCATCATATACATGGTGTGCTAGAATTGATCGCTACGTTTTCTATTTATGATTTTTTTAATCAAATAAAATTAATTCTTAAAAAAATATATATAAAGGCAATTATACTATTAAAAAAAATATTATCTATTAATCTATTAAATTTTACTCAACTACTTTGATTTAATAGTTAATGAAATGATAGGGCCTCTCTTGTATCTCCTTCTTGTAATGTTTCAGTTAAGTAAAAATTAAACAATTACAGAAGTAGAAAAAATAAAATTATATTTAAGAAAAAATCGACTTTAAATTGGACGAAAAACGTACTTTTCGAAAAGCAAGCGATGTTTCTGAGACACCCCGTACACACAGTTGAGCGTGTATCTCTCGCGCGAGTGCTGCCGCCAGATTACCCACCGTTGTATCGCCGGTTAATTAGCTTTATGCGTTCAATCTCGCAAGACTCACGCCTCGTAGCCGAGGTAATAACGCGATGTACGCCGGTACGCCGGTACATACGCCGGATTACCGAATGAATGCGCGTCCTCTGTTGAACTTTCCGACGTCCGTTCTCGTGGGTGGACCTAATGAATCGATCTTATTCACGAAGCAACGAGACATAAAGATTCACTGAGAAATTCCGAGCAGGCAAAGTTATAAATATTTGCGATAAATATATTGCAACTCTTCCGCTTACTCTTATTACACTCGTCGAATTTTTTTCTATTTTTTAATTTTATAAATAAAATATTTTTATCAATCTTTGATGTCCTATTTTATGTTTTTGCTTTTGCCTTATTTGAATGAAATTGCAATAAAATTTTTCTATTTACAATAAATTATATTTCATTAAATATTTTTCACACAATATTTTTCTTAAAGATAAAAAAAGCGCTATTTTTGCTTTTAAAGACTTGAATTTTAATTTAAACTAAAAATTTGTAGCAAATTAAGAATTTTGAGAATTTAAATAAAAAATTTTGAAAGGGATCTTAATATACATGTTAGCTGACGTCGCTTTTATGCGAATTTCGTGCGAGATATTTAGAATGCCACATCTCGATTTTTCCTGCTATAATGCTACATGCCGGAAAAACTCGTGATCGCATTACTCTCGCGGTGAAGTTCGGCAAAACAAGGAAATTGAGGAAATTCCGCGGTGGTGAGGGTCTCATGACCTGCGGGTGGTGAGGCATTGTCCGCTAGTTGCCGAACGGAGAGGGCGGGCAGCCGCCCCGGTATCGAATTCAATGCACATTGTTATCAAAGACGCGAAGATGCGACTCAACCGCATTGTCTTGCGGGATTAGTTACAGCCGGCGACATAATTAATCGTCTGCGCGCGTCCCATCCCCGTTTACCGCCGGACTTGGCTGCGAGCAGATGAAAGCTCACGGGCGACAGAAGTGGGGTGAGGGGTGAAAATACTGAATTTTGTATCGGAAAACGTCACCGTTTCCTGGTTACGCGGGATTTGGTTATCGACGTCTATCGAGCTCACGGAAAATGGAATTCTTGAGGTGTACCATCGCCGAGCGAGATCTCCACTGCATTTATCAAAAGAATGAATTTGCACAAGGAGCCGCTCAATTTACAGGAAAAATAACGGTCGGAAAAATAAAAATTTTCCACGGCTTTGAATGTTGTTCCGATTCAATGGAACTTTTCATCGGCGAAACGATACCAGTTCCGTCATAAATATATCATAAAGATCCCCCGTTATAAATAGACTAAGATAAAATTTTAAAAAAGATATACCTGTGATGTATTTTTATCTTAAAAATCAAGATACAACTAGAAGATTCACCAACCATTGCATTAAACCGAACTAAAGCAGATGAGAAGAGGCAGGCAAGCCCCGATACATACAATGAACATACAAAATACAAACAGTGAGGAGATAGCGGCATATCGGATGCAGGTCTGCGATTGCCGATGCCGCAGGAAAGTCAAGCAAATAGCTGCAAATAGAATTAACGACGGCACACGAGACACGCTTCATCGAACGTCTGATTTCCCAGCGGAGCAAAAATGCTATTTAGGCAGAAAGTTGGCGGTATCTGTTAGAAACCTGCTGGCTGGAAAACCTGTGAAATGAAGTCGGGATGCAAAACGCGAGAATCTGTAACATTTTTTTCAACCACTTCTTGGTTCTTAAACAATATATATATAATATTCATATTTCTACACAATAATTTATTATAAAATAATAAAAAATAATTATTTTATTTATAATAATAAAATCGATTTAACAATCATTGTAAAAGCGTTTTTTTAAGCAAAAAAAAAAATAAACCTATTTTATTTTAAAGAATTTTGTACTTTTCCTTCCCTGGAAAAGATTCGAAGAAGAAAACATATAAGCTATTGATGCATCTCATTCTGTGAAAAGTGCGAAAACTTTTAACTGCCGAAAGTAGAGCTATAGCGGTCGTATTATGGGTAGGTGTGTATCTTTATCCACGATCTAGGCTGCATCGAACTTGCTCCATTTCTCTCGGAAAGTCTCCAAGTTCGACGAACGTGTCGCCTTTAGCTCTACTCTATTCGTTACGAAACAAGTAAACTTTTCCTAAGATGGCGGGGAAACAAAATCTCATTGAGATTATCTGTATCCTGTAAAGAATAGTAAGCGTCACCTGGCACTTCAATATTGTCCAATAAGAGACTGTCGTGATATTCCTTTAAGATATTTATTATCCTGTTGAATAAAACTATTTTGAAAATAGATAAACTAAAAGAAAAATAAATCCATCTTAAAGTTATTTTATTCGATAATAAATTTGTACGAATAAAGATTATTTCCCGACTGCCTATATTCATCCCATTTTCCCGACTGATACGTAAAATGCTTTCGAATTTATCATTCTTAGGGAGGAAATAGAATTATAGCCCCTACGTTCATGCGTGCAAGGCACGCCCCAATTTGTGCATTTAGTGATATCCCATTATTCTCTCCCGCTATCTCTATAAGAATTATTTCATCGTGCAGCAATTGACTTCAACACTTGAAGAGCGATCAATTTATCACATCAATAAATTTATATTAGCATAAAATTGATATTATTAGCTTATATCTTTTGCAGTTCCAATTATAGAACAAATTTCTTGTCAAAAACAATATATTAAAAAATAAGTTCAAAAGCTATAGAAAAAGTACTGAATCTTGATAATTTACGGTTTTTGTGCGCTTACACATAAAATTCGATTTATGTATTATAACACATTAGCTTGCGAGCGCTCCGTATAAACAAGATTGTATCACATACTATAAAAGCTTATTAGATCGTTGCCATACTTCTTTGAAACGACTTTTCTCCTGAGCCTTTTGATCGGCGCGCAAAGAGCTTCGAAATCCGTCATCCGAGAGGATGCAAGAAAATACATCCGCACCATCGTATGGCCAAATTTATGCGTTCAGGTACCCATAGGCCGTTTATTTTCCGCGGTAACGCGCTGCGTTTCTGTTTTACGACGCTCTTTGCATCCTGGCATGGTCCGCGCAAAAACCATAAACATGGCATGCCACGACACTACATAAATATCGGGCAGACCGGCCGTGGACATTCACTTTGCCGCAAGAGCGACGACTATTTTATGCACCCGCTCGCGAGTTCTGTCCCTATAGCGAAATGAACCCCTCATGATCGACTTTCGCGCGTTCTCGATGCCTTTCTCCGTCCTCCATCAATTATTCCGCGGATAACGATCGCTATTAATTTTTTCATACGCTGCAAGAGATGTAATCACTCTTTTATTATTTCCGGAAGTTTCGATTATTAGACTGCATTTTATTCCATGAAAATTATAAGTACTAATTTTTCAAGTTTTTATAATTCAATTACAACGATTTATAATGGTCAAAATGCTAAAATTTTGTTTTGAAAAGATTATGTTTTACAGCGCGTTTGCAAATTATAACTTAAAAAATAAAATAAAATTTTGCGCAAAGAAATAGTATTCAGTTATTAGAATTAATCAAGGAACATTCTATTTTTAATTTTTCCATGAGATTATAAAGGCGACAGAATATTTTATTGGTGAACTAGTGTTGGATCAAGAAGAGCAAAGAGCTTGTTGCGTCCTTGCAAAGTACCGCAACCTGATCCGAGCTTCCTCCTCTTACACACTGCGGTACTTTAAACTCGCCTAACAAGAGAGTGAGAGTGCTTTACACGGCGCGAGGTAACTGCCGTTGAGAATAACAACGGCGATCCTGCGAACAGCTATAAGACACGTGAACAGCTATAAAGATATAATAAGGAACTATACTTGCGCGTTGCACTTGTCTTAATGATACTGCGCTGTATCACGTGGAAGTTGCGTGCCTACCGCATCTTTCCGACGAGTTAAGCGAAAAACTACCTAACTTAGATAACAGTACTGCACTTCCAAGTTTTAATATATACATTACATGGTAGGAGAACATTTTTCCTACACATTTTAATACATGATTTTAAACTCTATCTATTTAAAAAGATTCTTTTTAGGATTCTCAGATATTATAATCCATGTGTTCAATTTTGACAAAATTGCATAGTTTAATTCTTTGCAATGTGTCATAATTTCATAGTTTCGTATATCTTGTAGACCAATATTCTATCTTTATGTATGTGATTGTATTTCGCTATCTTTATTATATTATTTTTTTAGCAATTTAATTATAAACATTATTTTAATAAATTTATATACAGAGTAGTTGTAAAAATTCAGATAGCAATATGAGGAAAAAGCAAAAAGAAAATCCCTCAATTTTTGTGAACAAAAGTTTCTTGAAGTAACGATAAACTGACAATATGTGCGCTCTCGTGCACTATGATCAAAGTGTTCACCAGAAGGAATGGTGAGTGAAATCTGTCGGTTCGGCGAGACAGTCCAGCCGTGATGAATCTTCACCGACCAAAGTCACCGTGCCATCTCGACTGGTTCGAAGGAAGTAGCACGTAGGGCGATCCGTGTTAGACCTTAATGCATTAGGTGATTGCTTAGCTCTGCCCACGTCCGAGACAAGCGGCAGCTTCGCGATGGGAAAAAGAATACGACGTTTCGTGCAAGTTTTATAGGGAGTAGAATCTCCGCAGCTTCTCTCATGAACTCCACTATTCCCGTGCCATTTTCGCTTCTCTCACCGCCGCGAAACATTCGCTGCGTGCAGTCGCGGAGGATAGTTGAAAAGTTAAACACAGATTGGAAATTGGTATTTCTTACTCTGCGCGATAGAGTTAACGTGGCACGAAACTTTCACAATTCGTCTCGATGCCCTGAGGTGCGCGAATTCCGCCCTGCTCGTGAATCGAATTCAGATCCGAGATCGACTGAGATGCGACAGGGAAATATCGTGTAAAAGTTCACGTATATTCATATTTATTTTTTCCGACGTCACCGCTTGACCGACAAGAATTTTATGCCTCTTAAAATGTAAAGGAACAATCAACTTATATTCAAGTTGTAAAGAATACAAATTATTTGTGCAAGTAAAGTATTTTTATAAGAAATTTCATTATTGAAGGATTTCCACGGAAATATAAATATTGTCTCTAGCTAAATAATCCTATTAATTTTTATTCAAATATATTCTTTAAAAAATTCCCGGATGCTATATTTATTAAAATATTTTGTATATTCCTAAGTATTCTTTTGAATTTTTTCTCAATTAAGTTTCATTTAATTTTACGACATTAATTGCAAATTTGTTTCATGTAACGTATTAGTGAAATATTGCATAGAATTTTATCACTTAATATCATAATAGTTAATACTATTAGCGTTCGATGTCATCATCATGATACATAAATATACAATATAGGCAAGTACGAGATAACTTCAAATTGATACTTTTGCGAAGAGCACGAAAGTCGTGTTATTGTTTCATAAGTTCGTTAAATTTCCATAATCAATTTTGGTACTCCCCGAGCGCTCTTCCGTGAATATAAGTCGATTCCCGGCGGTTTCCAATTAGACGCGGCTTATGTTTGTCAAAGTTTCACGTACTCATAACCGAAAAATCCTCTTAGACGCCACGTGACTATCGCACGTTACCGAAGATGCTATCGCCAAATATCATAAACGCTGTATCCAACCTAGATCCACCGTAATAATCGTTAGCGCGATAATTGGTGTCGGATGAGAGAAGCGATAATGACAGTAAACTCGGTCGATTGCGTTAAACGAAGTCGAGCGAGAGTCGCTGAAAAGCGCTCTACGGGGTGCGACTACTGTCGCACGCCTGCCTGATGGCAGCGCGCGAGCCGCCAGTAGTTCGACATTTACATACAAATAAGCTGGCCCGTTGATATTCCAGCCGAGTTTATCTACTGGCTCGAGTTATACCAGCGACGATGGTAATCGGCCGCTAACATGACGCTACAATCGTTCGCTGAGATTACCGTCCTTTGTCATTACTAATAGGAATAACTCGTTTCATAACTAAAGTCGGCCCTTTCGTGTTGCATAATCCCGCGGGGCTCGATCGTGCACATTTAACGATATTAACTCTTCCTCAAAGTAACGAGATTGAGCGTGGCTCTGTTGATCGTCTGGTAATATTTGAGTGAAAAAAAAAAAAAAAAAATAACGGGGCTCGGTCCGAGTAAGGATTAAAGAACGTTAGCTTTTTACACGTTGGTCATACGAGTGTTTCTCTCTTCGGGGATAAATTTTAATAATTTTTTTACGTAATATTTATTCCTACATCCAAGTACTTTGAATATAATTGAAGCAAATTTATTATCTCATTTTTGAAAAAAGTGTATTACAGTACTTATAACTTTGCGTTATATATTTTTTGGAATCTTTATAAAGCGATACGCAGGACTGAAATTAATTATTATATTATGAAAGGTTCACAACGAGAATATTTAACAGCGAACCACTTTTCAAGATTATTTCAGAGAGCGCGAAGATTTAATCCATGACCCAGATAAAACCATTATCTTCTTCTTTCTGAATTAACTTTTTTTTACCTTGCGTTTTTTAAGTCGCGATACGATCGATTTTAATCGCTAGAGAACAAAGAGTAGAAAAGAATATTATAGCTTTCAATCTATTAAGTTACACAGAAAATTTATAAATTACCGTTGTGCAAAGCAAAACGGTGAAATCAATAACGTAAAGAACATTTAGTTCGAGTGAACTAATAATTCGAGGTTTGTACGCTCGATAATCTTCTTAAGTTGTATAGACAAGAGCTGGCTGTAAATAATTCGACGTCGATCGTTTACCCCATTAAATGCGCTCCACAATGCTCAAGTTCCTTGATTCCGGATTAATACTAATATACCGCCGATTTCAATCGGTGCGCCACGCTTCCTTAATTAAAGCCACGGGCATTCGCGCGCCACGTATACACGCGCGTTCGGGCCACGTGCTAATCATCAACGGGATTCCATCGCGTCATCAGGATACACGGCGCCGGCGTATTCGTGGCGTGGACCATCGGTTGATCGGTCAGGTATTCACCAAAGGAATTTGATTCTCAACGCTGTCATTAAGTCCACGCAAATTGTTCGATCAGAAAGTAATTCATCAGCCGTTTTTTATTCGCGATTGCCTAGGGTAGACCCGGATAGACGACGAGTATGACAAGATGCTACGTCCTTTCAATTTTATGTAATTTCCTGGAGACCCGAAGCTCTCGACCTGATTTAATAGGAGTTCCGTCGATCAAACGAGCAACAGGAACGCCAGTTTTCCCCGGAGGCTGTCTACACGGCGTCGCTCCCCGTCGTAAGTACGGTTTAAGTAACTTAAATTCGGCTGAGTCACGGCCGGTGAGCGACCACTGCAAAGTTTCCGTCATATCGCTTCCCTTTTACATTCTCGAGAGATAAAAGCATTATATTTCATTTGGGATGTTTAGAGGCAATTGCAAAAAAGATTGCGTCGTGCGCAAAGTCATTTGTCTCATTTATACTTTAGTTTGATGGCCGCATTCAGTAATTATCTGAAATCTATTAACAATATGAATAAATTACTTAAAAAAAATTAATTTTAAATTAAAATAATAAATATGTAATCAATACTCGCGCTATTAAGTATCCATTTATATATTCTAGTAAAATAAATATAAAAATAGAATTCTATGAAAAGATAATTAGAAGAAAGTGAGTGCTTTGAAGAAAACAAAAATAAAAATTCTTTATCTCTGCACGGTGTGCGAGATTACTGAATGGTTAAAATAATTTTTAAACATTATATCCACTAGAAAATTTATATACATATAGCAATTATATCTATGTGTTTATAAATAACAGAAAATTAAAGAATACTTTAAACATAATTAAAAATAAATGATTTATCTCTATATTCAACGTACAATATATAAAAAAATATATGTATATGTTATTAGTTTTCAGACAGATCTGAAGAAAATATATATACGTTTTATCGGTGCTCTTTCCGTGAATGTGTCGATACGATAGCGACACAAAGAGGTTGGATAAGGCAGGAAGGAGGACTTTAGCAGTCTTTTTCCTACACCTGTCCTATCGATACGGTCGCGGAAACAAGGAAGGGTGCGGCCAGGGACGAGGTAGGGAAGTGGATAGGAAATTGATATCGAACAGACGCCCGACGGCTCGTAGTGCTCAGCAAGTTTGTTCGTAAATCACGATACATCCACCTCGCTCTCTACTCACCTCGGGCGAAACCAGCCCCATCCGCTTCGACCCCCTCGCCGGTCCGCTTTCACACCGTTCCGTAGCCTCGAGCCGATCCGCTTCGCTCCCTTATCCCGCGTTAGGAACTGACGCTAAAAACGCCAGCGCGGAGAGCTAAGCCGCTTCAGACTCAGCCAACTTTCGTTTTACTCGTGAATTTTAATGACCGCGGTCTGCTCGCGCGCTATCCGCGAAACTGGTTATCTCCCGCGCACTTTTTCCGAAGGAGCGACGTGATAAAGAGCGATAGGCACCTGCAGCCGGGAATCCGACACTCGGCGAAGAGAAATTCCAGAATTGCACTAGTGAAAAATTGCGAGGAAAAAGAGTTAATTTCAGTGATAGCTTGTTATTTTTAAGTTATACGAGGTACGCCGAAAAACGTGGCAATGAGTTAAACAATTCGGCGGAAAATATATTTTAATCGAATTTTACGTTTTCTAGAGAACAGCGCATTTTTTTCACATATAATAAAATAATCTTGAAAAAGAATAATC
Source organism: Linepithema humile (assembly GCF_040581485.1). NCBI lineage: Eukaryota > Metazoa > Arthropoda > Insecta > Hymenoptera > Formicidae > Linepithema > Linepithema humile. Next base: position 30,274,153 of record NC_090132.1, read on the forward strand.
CTATTTTGGTTTTTTATCTCCAGAAAAGACCGAATGTTACAGAAAGCGTAATTCGCCAAGTATTTCGGGTCTCTTAGACCGCATAAGATAGCGTATCTACCAATGTTAATCGCGTCCAAAATAAATCCAGAGAAAAGCCGACGCGGTAAAAACTTTCTAATTAAAGCAATTTTGCTAGTTAGCCGTTAACCATTCCCGGGAGACAGTTTACTAAACCTCTTGGAAGCTTGACCACCTGGATAAGTTCCAGAGGTAACCGCGAGGATGGGGTGACCAGAGGATACGCTGAAGGGTGGTTCGAGGGGTGGGTCGTAAATCGGCGAGAGAGTCCTGCGCTTTCACGGGGCTCTTACAGATATTATAGGTCGCGGAAAGTTTCGCGCGTAAAAATATCGCGGATTTATGAGGAAACTTGCCGGATTCTCCTCGTTGCCACGGTAATTGTCGAAGATGTATCGCCGCCCGGTGAGTTTTATCTGCTGGCAGGTTGGACGATGCTGCTTACTGCCCGCCGTTATTTCACCCCTGGGGTTCCAGATTCCTATACGTACGCTGCACGTACGTATGTATGTAACGTGCTGTACAGGGTGTCTCACATCTACCGTAGCATTTTTCGTCTTTGAATTCTTTGAACTAAATGTATCTTTTCTTGGTGCAAAATTTAGCCGAGTCTCATAAATCCGAACATTTAAATTGATAATATTAAAAATAAGTAAACCATAAAACAGAATTTTACTAAAGTAAGATTCATTTAAAAATAAATGGATGAATAAAATTTCTTTACTTACTTATTTGCGCTCAAACAATCAACTCTCGAAATAATATTTATTTTTAATTGCTTGAAAACTATCAATGGTTAGTTTAATATCTAATTTTTTATAAAAAAAAAATACAATTGAAAATTGATTATAATTCATAGAGAAGTTAGATATTGAACACCCTATACATCGTTGACGACTCCTCGATCGGCCGTAACAGGAAATTGCTTCGCCGCCTGCGGCGTTCCCGCGCTTAAGTACACGCGCGTACGCACGTACGCACGTTTTTCTTACTAGTATTGTCGATCGTACGGCGACCGAGATGGTAAACGAAGGTAATTCGACGATGATTCGACAAACGTGTAATTTTGTGCGGCGCTTCCGGCGTGTGTGTGTGAGAGAAATAGAGAGAAAGAGAGACAGAAAAGAAGAAGAGAGGAGAGAGGAGTGTACGCTCCTTTCATTGATAATATTCTAGAGCTTCACTTTTAGAGTATTATTTCTCTTCTAAACAAATATTTTACTTATAAAAAATAAATAAAATTATAATATTAAAATAAACATTTTAATAACTAAAACTGTTTGTAATTTCATTAAAAGTTTTAACTCGTAAAAATTTTGCAAAAATACAAAATTTGATATTATAAAACAACACTTTTCGTACATAAATGATTATCTTATATTATACATAGAATAATAGTTTACATGAATTATTACAACAGTCAACGATCAATAAAAATCTGTCCGAGGTGGTTAATTTGACCAGAATTACACGTGCAATATAACTTCACGGATGTTAATTAACCATATGTGTCAATTAACAGCACGTATGAATTCATCAGAAACGTGAAATGCTCGTGGAGAAGTGGCCAACTAATTATGTCAAGCAAAATATACAGTTGAACTCCACTAATATTTTGGCGTGTTAGATGCAAGTTTGAATTAATAATGAAATACAAATCGCCAGTAAAAATACGTGAGTGGTCTGCGTGCAAATGATCCGACTTCCTCGAGGAACTAGAGAGCAGTTGCCCAGCCCCCCTTCGACTTGCTCAATGTAAATTCCAAACACACGGGGTTTTGGGTCGCCGGTTATGGTGCTGGTCGGCTACTGCGGCCATCAATTTAACGGTGTAAGTCCGTAATATAGCACGAGCTACCTGCGCGTACCACCCGTTCGTTCGCCAACCCAGCCGTAACTGCCCGACGGGGTAAGAGGATTAAGTGCAACTCGCGCGAGTACCATGCGAGCTCCGTTTTTATATAACCTCCCGATATTTTACCCGTTTTTGCCGAGACCCGCGTTAATCAAGCCGAGAAATGAATTTAATAACCGCGAAGGCTCATCGGAGGCACGGCAAAACGGCCCTCGCGAAGGAAACGTATCGTTAAGTACTTTATAAGCGGAATATTTTTGCGAATCGTGGAAACATCGTAAAATATATTTCAACAGTGGAGAATATTAATTGGGCGTGTGTGTATGTGTGTTTTTTTTTAATACGCACATAGAGGTCTATTATTCATGTATGTAATGAAAACAGTTTAATCTTAGAATACATCAATTTGTTATATTCATGACTCCGTAATTATTATTTCACAAAGCTGTTTTTTTCAAGTATGCATATATGTTTGTATAAGCAACTCGACAAGCTGCAGCACGTTTACGCAGCACGACTCTTGCGAAATACTTAATAGATATTATTTGCCGAAATTCAAACGGTGACATTGCATTATTGAATATCGATTAACCCACTGCAAAATCATTATTGATACTCTCGCCATTAATAAATGTTATATTACATTTTAAAATCAAACTCTGACGAGAGAATCGTACATTTTCTATTCGTTTTATGCGCATGAAATTTACGTGCCTGCTTTGTAAATTTTCGGCAAGATAAAGTGATTGATGAATTCGAAGGTAGATCGTTACCGTTGTAAGTCGAAACGAATGCAGACAACGCGCATCGTAGGTTCGATCGTATGCACGTGCGGCATCGAATTCCGATTAATCGATCGGTCGGTCATTAAAAGTGCCGCCATCCGCTCGGGCCATTAATAAAAGAGTTCCATGTACCGAAGAAGACTGTTTGCTTCTCGTTGAAGCGCAGCGAGAAAATGATGGCGACGATGCGTTTTCGTCACTCCGCAAAAATGGATGGACGTGAGAGCGCATCGCACAAAAGGACGTCTGGTTGACGCCTGCATTTCGTAAATTTTTCTCCTCGTCGAGAGGTCTCCAATCCCTTATTTTTTTGCTTTCGCAAGTCCCTATTCTTGCTCGCCCAGCCATTTTCCCTTTGATTCACACAAGAGCTACGCGCGCGCGCGAATGCACTCGTAATTTCTTAAGGCTGCAAGCTTGTATTGCACAATGTCTGCGCGTGAATGTATATTTCTTGTTTACGGGTAAAAGCCAGCAGTCGTATTGGCGACAGGTAGACAATGGCTGAGCCGTGAGAAGAACTGTGAACACTATTCCGCGATGCAGACGTGAGTAATTGAAGATTAAAGATACGACGAAGTCTCGAATATACTGTAGGAGAGGTCAGTAACGGTCGACTGTCACGATATATTCAGTCAATGCCACAATGTTTTATAGCATAGGACAGACAATTTTTAAGAATCAATAATAGTTGCATAAGAGACAGCGCAAGATTTTCGTACTGTTCTTTTAATGTTTTGAACGTTCTTTTTTTCGATAATTTTTAAAACTAATCTTTATTTTCAAAAGTTTTTACGATATCCATTATGACACAAAATGTTGAATTTCTATAAGTTTATTTTAATACTTTTATGTTTTAATCAGTGTGATTACTTATTAACATCTAATTGTATCACGTGAAAAAAAGAAATAAATATTCAAAGTCATTTCTATTAAAATAAAAATATCACAATGAAGTGTTTCCTTTTCAAATTCAAAAACTGTCGAAAAAGTTTAGAATTATTTTTACGAATAGTATCTGAAAAAAATGCACTTGCTAATATTTCATACGTGAAAATAAATTGTGAGAGGAACTCAACAAATTTAAACAATAATCTTTGAAACTTTGTTTTTAAAAATTTTATAAACACGCCAACTACTTTTTTACAATTCGATGGGCAAAAAAGTAATATCTAATCAAAAGATGTGTTATCTGTATATTAAATCTTATATTTTTCACTTCTAATTTTGTTGCGGCAAACAAGAGCATTATTTTAAGCTGAATTCTCATAAATAAAGAAGCAATTATGAAAGAATGGTGGTAGCCAAAACCATAAAACACCTGTCCACTTTTCGTTATTAATTCAAATCCGAAGGGATCGATACTTTTAACTCGCAAGTGCAACTCGTTATGGTGCTATAAAATCTATAATGAATATAATGACTCCTTTCGGGCTGATATAGTCGCTTCATTAAGAATTCCGCAGAGTATCTCGGTGAGAAGGGATAATTTTGGAGTTTATTTTGGCTCGTCGGCACGGGAACGCGATTTCGCTACCCGTTACATCGAGATTCGTATCGCTCGCGGCTATGTACCCCGATATTGGAGGGTTCGACGTCCTCGGTCCTTAACTACCTTCGAACTCCATCGAAAACTTGGGATACGTAATTCCTCGCACCGTGGAAGTCGCGCAACATATGTACGTACAGTTTATAATTTTCATTTACGCGCGACATAAAAGGCTTTGCGTGTTCGAAACTGGAAATCTTACAGAATCTACATGAATATGATGGAGTAAGATAAGGTCCTTATTCGATTAAAGTGACCTTTCAACGGCATTCATAGATGAATAATGGTGCTTTTATGCACATTCATCCGAAACTTCATCACGTTTTAAATCACCTTTTAAACCTTTCCTCTTTACAAGGAGTTTGCAACTCCCGGCAATCAAATAATTAGCTACTTTAAAGTTATTTAAACTTTATTCACGATTATATCCAACTTTATTCCACGATTCGTATCATGGAGAAATGAAAAACATTAATCAATCACAGATCTAGACGTTGAACGTGTATCTGATGCAAATTCGCCATTAAATTTCCAGATACACTAATCGAGCGTAAGAGCCATTGAAATTCCGCGTGCATCCTGTCTCATAATTAAGAAAATTCGCCTGGGGGTTAAGCAGTATGCGTCGCTTCCTCTTCGATATTGTCAAAGTTACTTAATCCGGGGGGGCACATTGTACGAGGGTGGACGGCTGCGTGTTTTGGCGTGGGACGTGTATGTTCTTTCATTAGCCGCAGGAAATTAACCGAGAACGACCGCGGTGGTCGTTCCGTTCCCCTCTCCCCTGAGAGATTCAGCAAGCGTCACAGCGTGACAAAGGGTGAGGAATAATCGGCGAGAGGTCGAATTTCGAAAAATTTCGCCGTTTCACGGTCGACGCGCCGCGCCCCGTGAAAATGACAGTCTGGCTCGCTCTTTTGAGTGGCGTGGACATTTTTTTATACCTGTCGCGACATCCCCGTTTGCAGCATCGTGCAAACCCCGTGCGTTCGCGATGCGACCACATTCCGCTGCTCTAAAGCATCTCATCGGTGACGAGGGTAAACGTGACAGTGGGTTGGAGACGCGGGAAGTAAAAGGGTCGAATTTGCATAATTGTTTTCAGTTTACCGAGGCGCCTTGCGCTAATGAAGAAAAATACGTCGGTGTACCGCTACGCGATACGGCAAAGCGCCGCGATTCTTCTACCATTGCGAATGTATTTTGGTCGTGTACTTCTCTCTCTTTTTTTCTACATTCACTGAATTTACCCAAGTTTAATTTAGCGCTAAAGTAAAACCGGGATGATCTAATTCGAAGAAAAAAATACATGATTTCAGAATAGCCATTTATATTTTTAATAAATTAATTAATTATATTTGCAGACCATCAAAGAAGAGAGAGAGAGTTCGTCAAAAATGTTGAAACAATTATGGAAAGAGAGAAGCAGAATCTTTTACATATAACTCTATATTTACGAAATTCACCCGAATAACACATTCACATTTCTATACTTTCGTTTGGACGGTTCGACACATGAAATATTAGCTTAGCATGTTCTAAACTTTACATCGCTTGTCTTTGCGATCGTACGATCTGACCAAAACCGTCATTATGCGCCTATATAACTCGACACGCGAGAAATTCGATCATCTAGTTACAAGCTTAAAAACGTCGACGAAACTACTATCCGGACGATTTGAGCGAGAGCTGATGGAATAAGTTCAAGCGGATATATCACAGAAGACTGATCGTCTGGGCGAATCACGAGGTGCATTGACCCGCGGGCTTGCAAAATGTCAAAAATCGAAAACGCTTATCGATTTTACCGTTCTAATAGCGGCTGCGAACACGACATGGATGATCGCACACGTTTCAAACCCTCGAGCAGTTAGGCCGGTCACGTGTAGTGTCCGTTGATACGAGAGCTGCATACAAAAGTTTTTCGACCTCTACTTCGCGAATCGCGTCCATCCTCGCCTCGGCCATCCGACACACACACACACATACACACACACGTACATCCTCACACCTACATCCAAACTTGTCATATATAGCCATACACACTTCTACCTATCGCTTATGCTTCAAGTTTCCGCTATATCTGCAGAGAAAATAACTTTTATATATCTACATTTGTGTCTACACCGAACACACCACTACATCTATACGTCTGTAGCATTTATACATCTTCGCCGCATCTCATGGCAGCGATCCTCTACACGCCCACCACTACATTTACACGTAAACTTTCCCTCGTATCTATACACACGTACAATTATTCGCTATATCTACACACAGTCTGCACATAAAGCTACCCTTACACCGCGAAAGCTTCGGCGTCACACAGCGCTTCAACCCTCTCATACGCGCTAGCACGATGCCTTCGTTCTCGAGGGTGGCAGCCGCTCTGACACCGAAAAACAAGGAAAAGCTCCGTGAGCGGTTGGAAGGACACGTACGTGGTATGCTCTTGCAAACAACACTCCAATGGGAAGAGATACTCGGCTCGTCTGTAGCCGGCCCCGACCCTTCTTGCGCCCACGTCGGACGCCACACCACGTGGATATGTCTAATTCGTTTCACGTGTCTCGCCGTTGTCGGGCGTGTAAAGGAAACATTTTCTCGCAAGATAATTTCATCACGGTCGACGGCTCCATGAAATACATTCTATTTATTCCCATTTTCCGCTCACTGTGCCCGTCCGTCAGGTCGACCCGATAAATTGAAGCTTGCAAATGACCGATCTTAAGGATTCCATTAATTGTACGAAAACAAGAAGAGACGTCGACGACACGGATCATCAGCGAACTAATTGCGAAGGGAAAAGATTGAGACAAGCGGAAAGAACAATGAAAACGGATCAATGAAAAGATAGGCAGGAAGAGAACATAATGCCGCACGTTTGGGCATCGAGCGGTCGTTTACTTCGCTTCACGAAGGCACCAATGAATAAACATGAACAAGCTCTTTATTATTTACAATAGTACAATTTAACATACCCTAACGAGCTGCCTTTTTGCCTCTTGGTACAAAGAAGCGAAGTTTGAACGAGACAATGACGGTTCAAGATAAAATGCAGTATTTTATTGTAATAACAGAGTCAGTGACAAGCGAAAATGCGGTTTAAAAGTTGAGAAGAATATCTTGTGACGTTATATGATTAAATGTTTCATTATCGAGATTGTCTTATTGATGTTTTTCGTAATTATAAAAAGCGAAATTTTTCTTCTTTATTTGATATTTGATTAAAATCCTGTTCTAAACTGCACAGAATTATTAAGTGCAATCTTATCTTTTTATATTTCGATAACAAAGCAAAGTTGATATTTTTACTCTTAATCATCATTCTTATCACAAGGCATTTTTATCAAACAATCTTAACTGTTAGATTAGAGTATGATCAACTTCATTCGTCACTATACGTGCTTCCGTAACACGCGTTAGAGATACACACCAACAATATTTATCAAGATAAAATATTTCTTATTATTGATACATGGAGACAAACAAGAGTGTGACGTACGTCAGCACGTGCTGATCGAAGATTCAATAATCGTGGGGAAGTAGTTCGCGGATGCGATACGCCTGGCGGCGTCCAATTACCGATCGGTAATTGGGGCAGAATTTCTGTTGAGCTCAAATTTGCGCATCGCTGTTCGGTCTGTCCCTTCGGTCAGTCGCTGACACAAACTCACTACTCTTCGTTAATTAAACTGACTAAGTTAGAACTGTCGACCACAGGATGTTTCTTTCATAATCATAATTTGAAGTTCGTTAGATAAATCAGCAAAATGGATTCTGGATTCAGTACAGTTTCTAGCAAATTGAATTATTTGAATTTTATTGAATTTTATTTCCAGTTCTACTTGTCAAATAAGTGAGCTCTTAAATTTTAAGAGCAGACATAGAATAGAAATGCTGTAGAGTAAAAATTTAACAAGGTAAAAATTGTTCTCGCTACAAAAAGTCACTTTTGTTTATCCATGCAACTGATTGCAAGTTTTTTATTTAATCTCTTTTCATAAAAGCAATTCTTTCGTAGCAATTGTTTCTTTTCTTTTTGGAAAATATGAGCATATAAATCTTTGAATTTCAATGACCTAGATATCCTAATACTTTGATGGAAAGATGCGATCCATAAATTTTAGATATTTATATTTAGTTGATAATAAACTGCGGTGACCCACTGAGAAACATCGTTTGACACACACACACACACACAAATACTCTAAAGAGATGAAACCGACGCAAGACGAAGACAACTTGCATACGAAATTCTCTTTGAACCGTTGCCGTCTCATCTAACCGCTATGGGATTGGTTCTACCGGGATGTCGGAGCTCTCCTCGGTTTTCCGTTTCCCTGATTAAGAAAGCTCGTCATCGTTCTCTCGCCACTTCGTCGATGACGTCGTTCGCTTCCTTGCGACTTTGATGGCCATTAAGTCATCTTAGAACGTTTTAATTCGCGACGGAAAGAAAGTTTGGCGATCATATTCAAAGATTCGTTTCTGCGCGCAGAGCTGATTACGATTCCGATGATATCATTACGCAAATACTTTTAGAACCGCATACCGAAATGTCAATTTTTCATTGCATTCATTACATAATAAATTGCATTAAAAATTCTTGTTAATATTAGAAAAATTAAAACAATAAGTTTGACTGATTAAAAACTGATTAAAAAAATTTTGCAATTTAATATTTGTACACAGATATTGCAAGTAAGCCCTTCAATTTATTTATAATAATTGTCACACAAATTATGTGTATCAAAGAGAACTTATTTATTCCAAATAAATTATTTAATAAATATTAAATATGTTATTTAGTATTATAGTTACTAATAAAATGTGCTTGTTGTAGTAAACACCTTATTGCATGATTGCTTTTGGAAGCAGAATATTTTCTGCACGGTTGCACGGTTCCCCTATTATTCCATCTCATCATCGTGATATTAATGGTTCCGATGCATTCTGTAATGCGAGCACGCGGAATCAATTCCAGCGGTTGCTTGAATATTTTCGCAGCGCGTGGGCATCCAATTAGTGTTAGATACGCTCTGATGCCGTCGGAGTAATTATCCCGTAATTGATACGCTGCGCGCGGATCAAACAAAACAAAAAATATTTCGAATTAAGGAATACTCGCGCGTGCTCGTTCGAGATAGCTGAAAATTATTCCCGAATCAGCCGTTTCGCTAACCCCTCTCGACTCTTCAGCCACCCCAAATGCACGCCGTTTAGGGTGAGTTCGCTACCAAGTCAGTGTTTCGAGCTTGGTTCGCTGCAGAATGTTCCTTGCTGAATATACGTGTATAACTCAGCGACAATTTAAGCGTCGCATTATCGTCGAAGGCTAAAGTCGGCGGTTATCCGCCGACTTTATCCATACGAGATTAGTCGGACATTCACATTCTCACGTTGCTCTTCCGTTCCTTCCGGCAATGTCGCTTAATTGCATCAGATATTTAAATGACACGTTTTGCACAATTAAAAGAGGCGTAATTGCGTACGTACTTGAACAAATATGAGATCAATATGGGTTTATCAGTGAGATTTTGATCAGGACACATTATTTATCGTTATATATTTTATTTCAATATTAAATATCTTGACATTTAAATATAAAATTAAATTTATTGAAATAAAATGCAACGATATAATAATAATTTAAATTTGTTTAAATGAAATAAAATAATCTCTTCGATTGGAATATCCAATAATTTATCAATTAGATACTAACATATATTTTCACTGTAGAGAAGATTACAATAAAAAAAATTTTATCATAGGATACATTAGTGTATTATGATGAATTTTTAAGTAATCGAATCTAACCAGGCAAATACCGATAATTAAAAATATACAATGCGTTTGCAAAATTTTTATAATGTATTAGATAAAATTGTAAAATCATTTTTAACCTACTACGAGCATCACAAAGATACAGAACACACGTTATCGGAAAGATTACTCACGGACTCAATAGCGGATTTTCATTACCTAGAAGCGCAAGCTTTTGATAATTCCATTTCGCAATTCCTTTCTACGATTTCATCATCGCAACGGGAGATAGTGGTGCAAAAAGCTTCATTAGACATTCCGTGCACGAGAACGCGGTCGTATGTTGCAAAAGACACAGTACGGTTATAGTATATATATGCGCGCGTTTATCGCCGATAATTAATCGCGGAAGAGCGGCCGAATCAAAGGAATCAAAGGAACGAGTCGATTCGGCACGAGCGTGGATTATACGGGGGCACGAATTTAATTTCCTCCCTCTGTCTGCCGATATACCGGAGGGATTTGTAAGCGAACTAATTATTTTGCGAGCCATCCGCCGGGTGGATCGGCTGGATGAAGAAAAAGATAGAATGGAAAAGAGGAGCGGAGAAATCGGGGGAGAAGTCATGCAAGCTTATATAGTCTCTTTAAAAATTTTTCATTTTTATGAATATTTCATTATTCTAGCGATAGAAATATATCCATTCGTTTTTTTGTGTGCGATAATATTACGGAGAATATATAAATTTTTTAAATTTTTGTTAATTTTTCAGCAAAACGGTTTAATATTATCTGCTCACGAAATGTAATAGTAGAATATTAGTATAATATTTATTATTCGCATTCGTTATTTTACTTCTTCTAAGCAAAATAAACCAATTTAGAATCTGATATAATTAAGATAATAAATAATCATAGATTTTATAATAACTTCTCAAATCTGTTTATATTTAATTACACAAAATGTGTACAATAATTATATGCGTGCATGGAATTGTAAATTCAGTTCATTATATATTCAGTCTAAAATATAAGAAATTTAGACCATTAATTTTTATTGGAAGTTATTGTACATCTGTGAAACTTTTTTGATAATTCAGAGTTATGATTCTATTTCTATTCTATCCTCATTGATGTTTCAAGGGAAATGCAACGTTGCAAATTTCCTCGATGCGGCCCTGCTAGAAACGGATGGGCAACCGAGCCGCGCAATAAGCGAAAGTTATTTTGCCGCTGTGAGCTCGCGGGGGATGAGGAAGGGGGAAAGCGGCTCGCGATAAGCGGTTATCGGAGTGTAATTCAATTACTGGATCTTCACAGTGCCCCAAGCACTATTGTCCCGTTTTTCCCCTCTTCACCCCGATTCCTCTGCCCCTGCAACGATTCTCCACCGACTTCGCCGCCCTCACACCCTCACCGGCGTATAGGCGCTGATTCGTTATCACGCTTTACCCGCCGCGACACAATGGCGTTAAACAGGAGATAACCAAACTGATATTGTGGGTCTACCCTCGAGTTCATCGCGGTGACGACAACTTCGTTAACGTAGCATGAGAGAGAGAAAACCGCCCACGCGTCCTTGATAATTAACCGATTAAATGCGCAGGTGCTTTCGTCTCAAGTGAAGGCAATGTCGGTTCTCCGGGCTAATTAATGGGAAATAAAATTTTGCGGTGCACATAATGGCATAGTCATCGTCATGTACCTGGATATCGGATAATTATCGGATACTAGATGGCTGAATTACATAAATAATTAACGGGCGGTTGTACAGCATACACCGCAGGTTACACAATGCGACTGCTCTCAGTTGCGGATCCCGCAATTAATTTCCGAGTTCCTTGGCTTAGCAGATATTTAATGAATCTAATTACGAAATTATCGAAAACTAAAAGACGTGCAGAAACTGTAATTAACAAAATAGATAACGGTAAGATGGGGAAACAGAAATTAAAAGTATTTTCAAATAAAAAATGTTATCTTGTTGTGACAAAAATTAAAATCTGAGAAGAAATTTAAATTTAATGAAAGAATATGAAAATATATGTGTGTATGTGATTAATATAAAATATATAACATCAAGAAAAACTGTTTTTTTATATAATTTTGATTATTAAAATAATTTGTAAAAAAGCTGTTGTTCATGCTTTGGCACTTTTTATGTTTTATTTATTTTTCATGTTTTTCGTGTTGTCTTTAGATAATGTTGTAATGATAACTGGAAATAGTCAAATTGATAGGTAATTGTAGCCTCGACAGGCTGCTACCGTCACAACTTCATTAATATAAGCAAGTTTCGAAGAAGAGAAAAAGGTGAGGACGGAATGACAGAACAAAAAAAGATAGAAAAAGCCAATGATGGAACATTCTTTAACGATTTTTGTTTTCGACTCCTCCTTTACTAAGAATGCACAAGAGAAAACGGAAATACCTAACGGTAACCAGTATTGTATGTATATTCTTAGCTCGTCGCCTTTTAAGAGAAAATCTATTTTACGAACTAAAATGTCTATCAGTAAGCGTTTAATTCTGATACAATTCGCTAGAAAACTACTACAGATACCGAAAACTATAATATATTGCAAAAATAAAAATCTGTTTTGCTGGCAAGAACAATTTCATTTTTCACGTATTTTTTATAATAGATATTTTGTACAATTTTGCGCAAATCAAAAGCATTACAAATAATCAATTTAATAATCAATTAAATTGTTATGATATGAATTAATTGGATTGTTAGTAGTTCAATTTTAATCCTTTTTAATAAGGTTTGTATTTGCATCTGATATAAAATAAAAACAAAAAAAATTTATATAAAATAAAAGAGAAAATAGAAATGCTTTTAATCTAAAACTTAAAAGCATTCGTTAAATGTAGCGCTTTCATTTAATTGATAACAAATATATCAAAACAAAAAAGTAAAAAAAAAAAAAAAAAAAACGTATACATGAACACAGATGCATTTTTTTATGGAGAGTTACGCAAATATCCACAATATTCATGCAAATGAAAGAAGCAAGTTGATTAAAAATTTGCATTAAAAAAAATCTCGATGGAAAGATACTGTAACATTTTTTGCAACGTACTAATTGGCTAAAGAGGCATGATGTTAGGCGGCCAATTAAAAAGAGCTGAGCGTGAGGAAAAAAAGCTGAGCGCGAAAGTTGCCTTTATAATCGATTCTCTTCATCGAACTTTGTAAGAGCAGAAAAGTTAAACGAGACTGCCTTCCTTATTAATTATTAATTATCTTATTCATTTATTAATGCATTTCCACATTAAGTCTTTTATCCCACAGCTACTTGCTAATAAAATAAACTTTATGATGGCGAAATATTTTATCAAAAAATTTGGTATATTAGAAAGCTAGAATATTGCATTAATTTTTTAGTTAGTTTTATTATTACAATTGTTATCTTTATTATTATCTAATTTATTATTTTAGCAACTAGAGAAAATTTTTCCAAAATTATTATTTTTGTAAGAATAATTTGGAAGCACATTTGTACTATGTGTACTGAGTAATAATTTTCGAACGCTGAAAATAAGGCAATACCATCACTACAATTTCTTTCGCCACGATATATCATCGTTTTAAAAGAAAGTAAACAACTCTGTCTCTCTCTTCTTCCCCGCTCTTCTCTCTCTCGCTCTCTATCTCATTCTCTCTCTCTTTCCGCGTGCCAAACTAATTGTTCTAGAACAATCGTTCGTTTCAATTATTGGATTTGGTAAGGCTACATTTTGATTAAGCAAGTCACGATTCGGGGATGATGAAAATTGTCCACACAATTCACTGCACTGAATCACTCTCACTGGTAAATGAAGAAAACGCAGTTCGAATTAAAATTAAATTGAATAAAAATAGGAGTAAAAATACGCAGAATAACAATCTTTTTCTTTTGATTTCTCTGTTATATGTTGATATTATGTTGTAACCCAATTCCAGACTCAAACGAAAATCAGAAAGCAAATACACAAAGCATTATATTTTTTCCCGCTTACTTGTGCTTCGTATACCTCGTGTTTCTATTGTTCCTTTATTCTGACCCCATTTCGTAAAATAAACTAAAAATCAATATGCAAGGTATGAATAGCAATAACTTTCATTTTAATCAATCTATACATTTCACGGTGCTCTTATTGTATCTTTGATCCAAATTGCAGAATTAAATAATAATTTGATGTATGAGGTATTTCTGTTTCATAATTAACTTGTATGCTTTTATTCGAATCTAATTGTTTTAACAAATAAATAAATAAAGCAATAATTTTCTTTCATGCCAATTCTATTGTAAGTCGCAGCTAATGCTATATTTATCGAACCGAATAAAGACCGAAGCGCATAATAATCTTTCTTCTTATCAACCCATCTGTTTTAATCAACTCACTGCACATCGCCGCTATTATTAATCTGATTCAACCGGAGAAACAGATAAAGATTTAAATAATTTTGTTTCTCTTACCGATATGATTGTTGCGGCACGTTGCTATTGTTATTGTTCTGATCCAACTGCATCGTCCCACTAGCGAACAACTTATAGTCGAGCATATTCTCTGATTCTGTATTCAGTGCTTCGTTCGACGTTTGCACGCAGGACTCAAACATTGATCCTTCTCGAATTACACAATGTGTGCTGCAATCGATATAACCAAAAAGTCGCTAAATATTTAATGTCAGCAACACCGATAACCGCCGCCGTTCGATGCTCATTTCGCCGGCCCGACTCGCGGAATTTGAAATTCAAATTTTATTAACAGGCGAACCTCATCGGAGATGAAGAGTGTCCTGTTTAATTAACTCGACGAACGCATGATACGATATTGACTAAGATCACGGCCCGGCACAAAGGATTGTTGCACGGACAATATCATCAAAGCAACGTGTAGCGTTAATAATATTGATGGAGCTTCGCATTTTCAAACGGCTCAAGTACACATCTATTTAAAATGTTTTCAAAGGCAATATGTTAAGTAATATTAATTAATGCAAGATAAAGCAATTGAAAGATTAACATACAATAAATATAATATATATAATTTTGAAAATATTTTAAACGATTCAGAATTCAGCAAATAATGATAAAAATCGTTTAGATGTGAATACTGTAAATGGAATGTAATTCATTTTACGAGAAAGATTATTTTCACGGGTAAATTGTACGATTACTCGATAAACCGAATGAGCTCGAATGTGGAAGTTCACGTTTTCGGCTACTTACCAAAGAGAGAGAGAGAAAGAGAGAGAGAGTCCACTATCGACACGGCTTGAATCGTCCAGCACAAACACTCGGAGTTACCCGAACTTCGAAAATGGAATTCGTGACTATCGAACGACGCTTGGGGAATAGATGAAGATGTACAAAAGGCAGACGTGACAAGGATCGAGGCACAAGTCGTTTGAAAAGTCTGCGCACCGGCCCGCAGCGCGAGTTCAACTGCGACAAGTTTGGAAACGTCCGAAGACTTAAGGTCGTAGCGCGATAATGTTATGTAGTAGCAGATAGACGTAAACATAAACGAAAATGTCCTGAATAGCGTTCTTACGCGGACTTCTGCCGCGTGAGATCGTAGCAGAAATCCATCGTCGCCGTAAACAGCTTTCTCGCGTTATATAGGAAAATATTCCAGTCTGTTTATATTTTACTAGCAGAGAGAATGTATCGCGGAAAAATTACATTACACGAAATTAATGATTCGGATTTTACAATATGTTTCTGCATTCTTTCTATATATTATCTAACCAATTATTATTATTATATTATTTTATGCTTTTTAATTATCGCAAAATTTAAAATCGGACAATAATACTTAAAATTTGCGTGTAAAGTTGAATTGCAATTGCTAAAGAATGTTATATTTTCACAATTTTCTGTTTAAAAATTGTAAGTATTCCATTCCATTACATTACGTACATATGTTAAAGTTTTTATAAACATTTCTCAATTATGAGCAAACTGGCAATTTGCTTGCGATTTATAGTGTATTATCGATAAATCAACAATTATTTACTATTATTTCTACTTCAGCAGTGATAAATATATTTTCGTTTCGATTAACAATTTTACGCAGATATAAAAAATAAACCAAAGCAGTTAAAAAAGTGATAAAACCACGATAAAATCTGTTAAATTATAATGCAGATTTGAAATAACTGTGACATTTTTTATATTTCATCGGATTAATATAAGAATAAACCTGGTGACACCCGGTTTATCAATCGATAAATTGAAATAAAAATAAGTTAAATCTTTTTTTCTGTCAAATAATGCCTGAAATACATCAATCTATGCCACATGTTGATAACCGCGAGATAGCTGTCAGATTAATGAAATAAAAATTAAACATCTGAAAGAGACAACATGTAATTCTGAAGAATTGAAAAATAATCGATATTGAAAGCGAGATACATCAATACTATAGTGTAAAATGCAAGTGTAAGCATTTCTTTTCGAGCGTAATTTTTCGATGGGCGCGCAAAAGTGGACTGAAACACTCACAGTTTTTATTGGCGGCGATATCGGATATGCCTTCGCGTCGCGCCGACATGGTGGAAGAATCTCTAAAAGATCGGCAAGAGTGGGTGGCCATGTTCCACTACAAAGGTGATAGCTGAAAGAAAAAGAAGCGTCGAGGAGGTTCCGCGCGTAAACTGATATTCCGATCGGAGCACCGAGGCGAGAAAAGCGTAGCTTAAGAGGCGCAAAAAAGACGCTTTCCACCTTCGTGGAGGAAGCAACATCTCTCGGGCTCGTTCCTCGAAAGAGATGGGAGCGAGCAAGGAGGGTTCAAGGACTGAAGAGCAAGCGGCACAACGTGGAGGATCTTATTTACCGGTGGTGGAGAGCCAGTTTTTCTACGGACACATAATCTTTCTCTCTCTCTGCTAGATTCGACACTGTCGACCGTCGCATCATATTTCATTCCGAATAACCTCGGCCTTGATGCCGTAAGCACATATTTCTCCGATACCTTATTCCGTCTGTCAAAAAGCATTTACTACAGATGCCGAACGGCATCTGTCAGTGTGATTGTCAACGAAATTACGATTTTCCATACCTCTCACATTTTGTTATTACCGTTCTCGAGCATAGCAGCGTTTTAAAAACAAAAAGAAAAAAATTTCATTATTATGAATAATTACGTATAGACTTCAAATTACGTTGGAAACAAGCACGTTTGCGTTTCACGTCCGAGAGAAGAAGCACGGAAAAATGTGAGAATTCAAATAAAGTAAAGAAGAAAGAGCGAAGGAATTTAATTCAAGAGCCATGAAAAAGGCAAAGGGCAACAATATGCTATAATCTACATAAAAGGTACATGTAAATTTTTCCGGCATATACATTACATAAGGCATGCTTTAAGAGCATATTTTTACATTATTCGATCGAGAATGAAGCTTATTTACATAGAGGACTGTTCCACAAGGAAATCTATTGAAAGATTAAATAGTATTCACACAATAAGAGTAGTCAAGATTATGTTTTAAAGATAATTATTTAAACACAATTAATATTGATACGAATCACCAAAACATGTCGATGCAATCTATCTCACATAATTTATGTCTCTTCATCTCGCAATGAGTCATTTTTACAGTTTCGATATTCGCGCACGCGAAAAGAAGAGAGCAATGAACTTGAAGGATGCGGGAATAAACTGTCAGGGTTAAAGAGCAAGGGGGCGGAAGTGGGCGATCAAAGTATGTAGTTTTTTTTTTTCTTTACTGACGCAGCTTAGCTTCTCGGGCAAACTAGGTCCCGATGTACGTAGTATGACATCCTCCTTGCATCGCTTCAGTTTTTAGGTATTATGCGGCGCACTTGACTTCTTAACTTCTTCTTCGCGGAAGTTCTTGACGATGCTCGAAAGCGGAATAAAGACAGGACGTTTTCATTACATAAAATGAGACGTCATGTCTGAAATGGATGTATACTCTCCTCAAACTCGGTTTTCTATGGAGTAAACTATGGCGCAGTTTCCTTAATTGAATTACTTATATATAAAACATATAAGACGAGACAGAAGAAATTTTTCATCATTAAGATTATACGCTTTGCATTGATTTATAAAAACTAAACAAGTAGATCAACATAAGCATTTGTAAAAGTAAAAAAAATTTTTAATTAGTCTAGCATTTTCCGCTTTTATTTAAATATTATATTAATCACGTTCAAGTATTTATTAGCGTTCGTTATATAATATTTATACTGAAAAAAATTTTGCAAAAAGTTTTCCAGAAAAACTCATTTTTTTATAATTCCATTCAGTACAGTATCATTATAAAGTAAATAATGAATTTTTTTGCACCAATATTCACTCCGGATTATATCATTTTTCACGAGCTAATATAATATTTACAAATTAATAAATAATTATACATTAATATTTATGAAATAATTAATTTAGGAATTATCAATTAATAATCAATTTTGTTATTATTAAATATTATTAATAAATAATAATAATAAATTAATAATATCCAAAGTTGCATTATATTCGATAAAAAACGACAATGCGGTATTGAAGATGACGAAATAAAAAAAAAAAAAATATAATCTTGCATTTTTGCAGATTCCGTTCTCATCGATGATGATAAAAGCAAGAAACCACAGATGAGGAGCAATTCAAAGATCAAGAAGAAAGAATGAGGTAAATGCACCGGTTGGAGAATTACGAGGACATTGCATCCAGTGAAGCGAGTTCGCTTTTTACGCGCAACTTTAGCGAGAGCCCTTCGGCCGTACAACAAGCTACGCTGGCCAAGCTAATTTAGAATTGCAGCCTTAGGTAGCAAAGACCTCTCTTCCTTCACCACCTTTTTCACTCTCGCGTTTTTTTCGCCCAGTCGACTATTTTCCTGTCCACCGTCGCGCTTGTCGCGAGCCAACTTGTTACAAAGGAAGCTGCGTCGCCAAAGGGCGAACGTAAAATTGGCTCGAGGAAAAGTTTCGCAGACGCGATATCGTTTTGCTAGAGGAGGAAAAGCGCGATCCATTAACATTGGGTTGTGCCAACTTTGTTTAGCGCTATCAGGGAATAGAATTTTCTTCTCGAATTGCAATGGAGACTATAATTCAGTGAGAAAGATAAAGAATCGTTAAACAAAATTATTATTCTAAGTGAAAAAAGAGTAATACAAAATTTTCCAACTTTATATACAACAATCTCACTTTCTCACAAGCTGCTGCAAATACGACGGAGACTGTTATATCAGTTTAATCTTTCCATGATATTTTCGTTAAATTAAATTTAAAAAATTAACTAACATTATTAAGCAATAAAAAAATAATAAAATAATAAAATGTAATTTTTGGAAATCACCAATTGTACATATAAAATTAAATTTCTTCACAAAAATAAGTCAATATCTTCAAGAATAAAACAATATAATAGTATATATAACAAGAGACGAAAAATGCGGCTTTTTAGTTTTGCCGTTTTGATTTATGTCGTGTTTCTATTTGCTATACGCCTGTGTCGAGGGAGAGACAGAGAGGGAGACAGAGAGAGAGAGAGTCATAACGAAGTTAGATAGACTGTAAATTTTCAGCAAATTCGCTGGCTAATTATTTATCGCGCTTATGCGGCAACGCGCATTCTCCTGGAATATAGAGGCACTGATTTATTGCATAATGAATGAAATCATAGAATAGTAATCATTTCGGGTGCGGCGACACGCGAACTCGGACTCGCTACACATTGGACTGCGGTGGACGGTTACATAATTACAGCGCAATTCAATTGTTGCCCTCCAGAATAATGCAGCGAAGCCTTGAGTGTCGACGTTATTCGATCCATGCGCTGTTTTAATATTTCACTAGTTCTAGGAACCATCGATGTGCTCGTTATGTGCATCATTGCAAGGAAATGTTCGCAAAACAAACGGAAAATCATGAGGACAGGTAAGCCGTGCTTTAATAAATTTTGCGAAACTATAGAACGGTAAAACGCCACGTGAGGCCACTTCAAACGCGGTGACACGCAAACTCGGGCTTATTACAGAACTGCGGTGAATTGTTGCATAATTACAACGGAGTTTGCAAATAATATAACAGGACCTCGAGCGAGGTTGCAAGGTTTCCGAATTCGATATTTTACATACGCTTGTACGTCCTGTGTTACATTAATATTTATTATTGTCATTTATATATTATTTATCATTATACGTATTTATAAAATTATAAACTTGATTTTACTGCAATTTATTTTGTGCTCGAGCACTATAATCTAAATTATTATTTTTATCGAATTTAATAAAAAAGGTTTCACAAGAACAACAGCGTGTCGCGTAAGAGATAGAGATAATTTCAGCATACAAAATGATATGCACGATGCCTAAAGTTATCATTAAGAGATAACGTACGAGCACAATACCAGGGATTAATATTTCAATACTTCTTAGAATGCGCGTGCGGTATTTCATTGTGCACGATACATGAAAGGGAATGTCGATACAACTGACGAGCACGGCATTGTAAAACTGTGTATAATGCACTTCGTAAACGCTGTAAATACGTAGCGCCGAGTGAAAGCGAGTGCGGTTGATCCGGAACGCTCCATATTTGCACGAGTGGACAGCGGGATGCGCGCGGATATTTCGTATGAACATGGAAAAAGGACCTGATATGCATTGAGCAAATGCGTTCGATTAATTACAATGTGGACGTTTTCGAGTCGTAAAGCAAATAGATCCGTCCCTGGCGGCATTCGGCCCTGCTGAGCACCGGCAAAGCCCTGTACATGTAAAGCCGGCGAACAATGAATAATATTGCGCCTGTTTGCATTTCATCGCGCTCGCACACATTACTAACGCCCGTCTGAACCGGTCCGGTCTTTTCGATAGGATGGCTCGGCCCGGGGGGAGGTGGTGGTGTGAAATTGCGGGGGTTGGACGGACCGCGCCGGGCACTCAAGTAATAACGAAATTGACGCAGGAAACGCGAACGTGGACTCGGACGCGCGCGCTTATGTAAATGCAAGTGATATGTAGCGGTCGGTGTAGACCAATTAATTTGTTCGGTGCATAAACGCACAGCGTGCGCGAGACTGCTCTTCTCGGCGATGATGATCGATCGATTTGCGTACGTTACTCACGAACGATCGGTTACGACGTAAACGCGGAGACAGTGTGATACTAGAGCGACACAGAAATTCTTGATTCGCCAATAAAATTAGATATTTAAGCTGCTTCAACGAACGCGGAAATTAATTCTGAAGCAAAAATATAGTTGAACGCTAGCACACACATTTGTACCTTTTTAATTTATATAATATTGATATATTTATCATATAATATATTTATCACACAAATTTGCGAATTCTAGTAAAAAAAATTTCCAACGTGTAAAATTCAACGAAGATTGTAATAAAAAAAATTACAATTAAAATTTTATTTGAAGCGCATTTTATATTTTATTTCTCTGGTCAGTAAACGTTTCATTTTATATCACTAATCGTGAGTATCAATAGCGCGCAAGTGTACCAAAATATTTTTGCATCTTGTTGCGCTTGCAATTAGGCACGATCGGGTCATTACGCCGCGGCTCCGCGGGTATCACGCGCGGCCATTTAATCACGCGTCGTTTCGTGCATTAAGTAAATCCGATTACCGGACAATGCCGCACAAATTCGATTCCACTGCTGCCACAACGTAGGAAAATTAATGTACGCCACCCGCCGCCCATCTACCTGCCAGCAGGTCATCGGCACGACGGCTTCGACGTGACGAAGGAAACTGCTGGCGCAGAGGTCGGGGATTTTCTTTCGTTTTTCCTCCTCGCCAAGTAGGTCTTGCCTACCGTCTCTTTCTCTTTACCGTCAACGCGGCCACTGTCTTTCTCACTTCGTTGGCGAGCAATTCGTGCTCTCGCTACTGCAAAAAAGAGAAGACTGCGTGGAAAAGAGGGGGAAGCAGAGGACGGTGGGTGCCCCCTTATTTGCAGGAGCTTAACGATAGATCCGTTTCGCGAACGGAGCAAAAGGTAATTTACATTCAATTCAGGAAATCCCAGATGTCTATTGGCTAAAGGACCGGCCCGGAGAAGAATACCCGACTACCTACATCGGATATCCGGTATCTGCATAATTCTGCTTCCGTTCTTTCTATTCCTCTCCGTCCGGACGCTACCACCACCAGCACCACCGTCAACCTCCTATTCTTGCCCGTCTCTTCGCTCTTCATTGAATTCGATCGAACGCTTCGGGCTGTCTGCAGTCTCTTTCAGCTACCTTGGTGCATTTTTTCGGTATCGGATCTTATCGGCCGGAGAATCGCCCGTATTCGGATCGTAACCATAAACTCCCGATTACTGGATGCAAAGTATCGATCGCGCAGGTCCGAAATACACGCAATTAAAGTTTCAGTCCCTCCCTCCATCTTAATTTACCTTCAGACAGCTGGAAATTGGGCCACTCTTTCGGCCGAGACCGAAAAGTACCGGGAAGGGAATGTCCCCCCACGACACTTCTCTATTCAAATGTTTTCGCTTACTCGCCACTCCTTTCTTCAAGTGAGACCCTCGCCCCATTGCCTCGCTCTTTCTCCTGCTGTGTTTCTTTCTTGGCACCAACCTCTTTTTCTCCGTCTCTTAAGAGATTTTATCCGTCGAGATGCAGAAATTTCCTGCCCAGTGGAGACGTTTAACCTGAAGACGACCACTGTGCCGCCGAAGCCCGCAATAGTATTGATTGGTTTTGCAAAATATTGCGGTATCTCGTTTCATTTTCCGCAGCAGGAATATTGAACTTTGCATATTTTATAATTCTGATGCAATTCTTCTAACTATTTTTATTATTCATAAAAAATAATGTAAAATATCTTTCAATTTTACAGAATCTTCTGATGTGTTAATAACGGCAGCATTTTGCTTCCCGATCGTATTTAATAAAAAGAAAAAAAAGATAATATCCGAAGAACACATTTTTATCAATCCATGCTGATTCGAAAACAACTGAAATATTACAGTCAACTAAACAAAGTATCGGATAATTATAAAATAGTCGAAGTTATGAATTTCTTGCTACAAAATGATAAATTGTTTTTCAATACCAAATACCTCATCCGTTATCTTTCCGTGCTTGCATCATGCAAATTACGTGATGGATCGAAAAAACTCATGAATAACGAAGTGAGTGTAAGATTTGTTTTTTTTTTTTTACGACGGCTGCACATTTTGCAGTCATCGCAACTTGTTTCGCACGTAATAAGCCGAACGAGATAAATCACGTAATTTATTCGTAGAGTAAAGTCATACTTATTTGTGCGGATAAGTCTTAATGGTTGCGACATAAATCTTACGTCATAATTAGTAGGGTGGAACGAAAATGGCTTCTGGGCCACAAGAACTTTCAAATTTATGTCCTCTTATAGAAGATCCCGGAGTTAAATTACATCCGTGTATCTTATTATAGAGGGTGAAAACGATGTGCGTTGCAAGCCGAAAACTTGTACAGACGTCGAAATAGTTTGTCTCGCGGGACACACAATGGCGGAGGCGCACGGTTTTTCAAGCACTCGCCGAAGAAGAATCACTGCGGAAAAGTCGAGAAAACTTTATGATTTGAAAAAAAAATGAAACTAAAAAAAAGATAGAACAGAGATAAATCGGTCGGTCGAGGAGATGAGAGGATCGCGCGTTCTCCTTCTCCCGTTCCTTCCGGTTGCGTCTCTTTCTCTTGTTCCTTCCTCTTTTTTTTCGAGGACAAAAGCACCGCGCGGCACATTCTAATTAGAGGGGCTCCTATTATGCCGCTGAAGACAGATAATGGAACCTACAGTGTAAAACTCCTGCGTACGATCCCTCTTCCCCCGCGGCGTAAATCGCGGTCTCTGCCACTCTCGCCTCGCCCCTTCTTGCGCCGGTCGTGCGACCCACTTTCTTAATTGTTCCTCTATTAAAATACACTCTAATTAATATCCATTATACTTGATATATATATTACTCTGCTAGTAGCGCCAACGGAGAGCGGTTTTGTATCCCGAATATTTGAGGAAACCGTGTCTCGAGAAAATGCGAACTATTTCATAATGAAAGAAAAGACGTCTTGAGGCGGAACGTCGAGAGAAATGGCTTTAGCCAATTGACGTTTATTCCTTTGAGCCGATTAATGCGCGCGAAAGAAAAGGAATTTATAGAAATTAGACAAAGATGGTAATCAACGATTGCAACTACAATTAGCTGCTGTAATTAGTGTTCCTGTAGAAATTACAAATAGTATTATCATTATGCTTCAATTAACATTTCGTAGTGATTATGAGTGACAATCTCGAGGAGGAGTTAAATGAGCATTATCTATTCATATTAAAGGATACAATAGTTCAGTCGGCTTGAGGATATTCGTACCGATTCTGAGCGTAATCCTTTCTGCGGTACGTATGTCATATTGCGAGATTGTAAGATTTTTCTGCAACTGTCACATCAGCGACAAAATGAATCATCGTTACATTTACGCGAAGGAGACAAATTGTGCCATGGTTGCTGCACTTCAACATGAAATACTCTGAACACAGCAATGCCTTTCGTGCAGAGAAAGAATCGTCGCGAGTTATATGCGAGCCCTTTATTTAAAAAATGCCGTAAATCAGATTTCAACATTTTATTGTATATCAGATATCAACAATGATAATAGTAATGTTATCTTTCAAAAAATATTGTATACATTTTTATTCGTCTATGCAAAATGGTATAATTATATCAATTTGTTTAAACTCTTTACAACTTATTTTAATATTTCATATTTCTATTTTGCTTGCCAAGAAACTATTATGCGTGGTATGACACTTGGAAAAATTAAATTTCTATCAAAATTATATTTATGTAATGTTTAATATCTATCTAAAGTTTGAAGGAAAAATACGGAACGTTAAGTATGACCAAGTTTAGTAAAGTATCGCAAGCGTTCGCAAAACAAAAACAGTAGTCTTCAAAAATTAATTTAAAAAATATTAGAAACTGGCGTTTCAATTCTTAAACATTGTTTTATCTGGAAGTTTTAAAATAATACGCTTTAGACTTAACAGTGTACTTGTATATGCCAGATGAGGATTATATTTTTGAATGCGCATGGTGCTCGGCAGTCATTAATGCACACCCAAAGCACGACCACGACATCCATAGGATAAACAGCTCATATCGTCTTTTACTCGTCGATGTACTTTCGCGTTATCCTTTCTCCCGACCTGTCGTTGCGAGATTACAAGCCCCGGCAGGAAATCGGTTTGTGGGTTCGTCGGGTCGTAGTACAGCTCTTCCTCGTCCCCCCCCCCCCCCCCCGCAGCCTGAGCAAACCCGTTCGAGACTATGTAAAGCAATGCTAATCCGCCGATAAAACCCCTCACCGACGAGCGCACCCCGCGCGCGGCGCGTTTTCGACGACGACGCCACGTCGTTTCCCATTCGCCCACGTGTGTGCGTCAAAGCGCACCGCAATGCAGCGCGCCTATCTGTAGTCACTGCTGATGTATTTTCGCATAATCCACGGACGCGCGCGCTAAGGTAACTGTATTAGACTCCTGCAAAAGGTTTATCCTCAGCTCCCCTGTCACCCCCCCCCCTTTCCCCCCTTTTGCTTCACATCACCGCCGCAGATATGGTAGCAGCTCGTAAACCGACTAATCACGATTCAGACGCTTCTGATAAGCTCTAGTTTCGTATCAAACGCATCTACGAACGCTTGAATACGCTCACAAGGTGGTTAGACTAGGGTTTCGATAGTGGTTCTATCGGTGCGCCGAGGTTACCCAAACGGCATGAATGATAAATCGTTCGCGTGCACTTAGTGGATTAGAGCAGAAAGGCGTCTATTTCGTGTGTTCTAAGTACTCTAAGATTTCTAGTAGGATGGAAAAGTAAGTACGGAGAGATGGATACGGATTAAATTGCACCAATAAAGATAATCTCTCATGGTGATAAATGTAGATTGCAGAATTATTTAGTATTAAAGGCAACTACAAGTAGATAAAGGCTGCGCGGGTCAGACGTATAATCCATTTCGTTTTAATGTTTCGACATAATATGCGCATGCGAAATAACAAAATATGCACGGACAAAGTTAATATATCTTTTCGATTTTTGTGTTTCACTAAAACACAAGAGTGTAAGAGATAGAAAAAAATAATTTTTTTAATGTTTTGAAATATTATCGGTTTTGAATAGCTATCCACTGCCTCCTCCCTCGCTTTATTGACGGATAATATATATATATATATATATTTTTCTCATTTCCTGCTCGCAAATCGTACCCGACGAAAAAACCGGAAATAACACGACGTTTCAAAACTTTTCTCAAGAGTTTCTCTTTGCGACACGTCGTAATCAGAATTTAAGGTACGTTCAGGATAGACGAATATTTTCAGCGGATCGTGAAAGAAAAACGGTCTGCGATTCGGTATGCGGTGCGACGAGGAGAACGTTTTAGCATTAACGAAGCCGGCGTTTAAAAGTTGGGACCCACCCGAAGTTCCGACGCGTAAACATTAAAGCCAGCCGGTTAAGTGGCACCGTTACTTCTTCGCCAAGGAAATAGCTGCGCTCAGCCCGAGATCGAGTTCGTTCTTGATTACGATATTTCTAGCCCACGCTTCCGACAGAGCTTTCCCACTCAAAAGCTTGGATACGCTCTGAGAAAAGTGTTAGTACTACCGGACGGTCGTTTCCTTCATCGAGTGACTTAGCGCTTATTTCCGCGAAACGGAAAAAGATCGCATCAGCTTTATTCTGTTCCGAATACTTACAGCTGACAAAGAAAAAAGTTTCAGTATGAAAAAAAAAAAAATAAATTGCCTTTGCACTGTGGAAAAAGCGCTTCTTTGTGTCAATTTGCTCTTCTAATCGTGCTATTTCGAGTAAGTGCTGCTCGAATATTTCGTAAATAATTAATTCTATATACTTACAACTATTTAATTTAATTTTTCGAACTTAGCACTTTTAATTTGATTTTTCATAATAACTTACACGCCAAGAATGTCATAAACTTTGTATAAGTCTCTCTCCTTCCAGTTTGTTTTTAGCTTGTTTTTTTTTATCATGGCATATAGAATTTTTGTTAACGGACGATTTTCATTCAAGACAGATATCGATTCTTTTGTACAATACTTTCAAAGACATTTACGCAGCACTTTTTATTTTATGACATCCGCGCGGAACAGACATCGGGCCGCGGCTGGTACAAAGCATTTTCTCTCATTCCACGGTGCGCCATCGGAATTTAATAAAACTCTCGCTTGGCATACGTACGCGTCCGAGAGACAGAAATGTAGAGGCCTAAACGTATTCGAATGAGCATACAAACCAACAGCGGACGTTCTTTGAAATTGAAAATTTTATTGGAATTTAATCGATCAGTCAATCAATCAGTTGTTTTTCCAAAGGCGTGATGATTTTTCAAATCCTTTTATCTTACAGATAAAATTTCAAAGTAAGTTTCTAGAATCAACTCTATATATTATATACTCTGTATATATGTGTATATATATATATATATAAATCAAGGAGAGAGATCTGTATCATTGATGAAAAATGAAGAATCCGAACACATATAACATCGATCATTTAAGAAGTTATAGACGCGACGGTTTAATGGATAGTTAAAGCGCGGTTCGGTTCATATTAGTTAGGATACTGTAATGCTGTTATGGTCACCGTTAACCTTCCGCAGATTATAAGCGCGAGATTAGAACTGGTGCAGTCGTAACGCGCCGCAAAGTCGGTCGTGTATAAACACAGCGACGACCAATGATGAAATTCGTTTTTCAACACTGGTGCAAGTAAAGCAGTGCAAAGTAAAGCTCGTAAAATAACCCCGTCGCAAGAAAAGTGCGTTATCGAGCAGACAACGCGTATTTAGTAAAACTTCGTTATTCTACATGCCAAATTCACAACTGAAAGCTTATTTCAGATGATGCATTTGGTCGCCAAATATTTCACAAAATAAAGATAAAAAAATTTCGCAAAAATAGTCGCGAGTAAAAATTTATCAGATATAATGTTCCAATAAAAAACGAAAAATGTAAAAATAAATTTATAACTTATATTTAAATACAAAGGCAGATGAAATAACGTGTATAAAAATATTACCTAATGTAGAATCAATTTAAAAATATTCTGCAAAAAAATTTAATTAATTTCTGTAAATATGGTAAAAGCTTTTGGTACACCAAAGTTTTTCAATAAATTTAACAAAAATTATGTACTAATATATAAGTATATACACCCAATAAAACCGCTCAAAAAAAAATTAAATTTTTACACAGATACAGTACTATTTCTGGCAACCAGAAAAGTTTGTATAAAAAATTGTTCCCATTTTATAAAAAGCGTTTGTCATTCTCCATAATGTATAATTTGGACAATAACACGATCGAGTTTACCCTTTGCTATTGTATGCTAAACTTAAATGTAACAAGAACAAATTCTGGCACTTACATATACATTGTCTCCATAGATGATAGTTTTCAGAGATGATGAAAGTAACTTACCTAAAACAAAAAAACAATGTCTTATTAAAAGTGTATTTACTTCTTATTTTCTAATATTCTACAAATTCAGATAATTGCCTCATCAATAAAAAAAAATTTTAGTAATATTCTTCAAATTATTATCTATTCTTATAGATTCTTTACTAAACATTTAATCAATATTGTATACATAAGAGCATTATTTTTCAAGCTCTTTCAATATATTGACCTTCGGATTGCTTGATTGCTAACCGTTCAACAGATACCGCGAGCTAGTTCAGATTCCCGGTAAAAATTCCGTTTTTGCGCTCTAAAAACAGGCAGTGAGAATAAGCGAAAAAGTAGAATGATTTTTTTGTCGCGAACGATGTAAACGAACTGCGACTGTGACATAACAGTTCGCGGGAATTTGTCCGAACGGATTCGGTATGGACCGCGTACGGATTAATTAAATTATTTAGCAATTGTGTCAGTATGTGTGGTAATAATTCCAGTCATTTTATAAAATAACAAATTTCTAAAATGTCTATAAAATTAAATTATATCTGCAAATTACATTTCTTTTACACACTATACTAGGTTCGCTCGTTTTTATTTGCATTATAATACACACGGATGTATTCTTCAATGTTCAATAATTTTTGTTCATAATAGAACAATGATTAAAATAATCTGTTGGTGTGTTCGATCGATCGCCGATGATGTGGAGCTGTTTGGAGTATAATGAAGAGTAAGAACTTTATTTTAACATAAAAGCAATGACGTGGTCATGACGTGGCTTTGTTCGCGCGAGACCAAGTTTCCTCCGTAATCCTGCAACGGGAGAGTGAGAAGGATCTACAGCAACAACAACGCGAATCCTCGTTAGTTAGTGTGGGGTAATGGTGGAGATGAGTTCGAGTTGCGCCGAGAAACTAAACCGATATATCTGGTGTCTGCGTAGTTTGCAGGGGCGAGCCCGCGCTCTATCTGATAACTGCGTACGAAATTAATTAATTAATTAGTTAATTAAGATTCGCCGGCTGCGACGACGCGGACTCGCCCGCCTAGATGCGGCGTCTTACTTTCAAACTCTATCCGAGGGATGGGAGATAAAGCCGTATCTCTGAAGGACCCGCGCGACTTTCTACTTTCTCGACGTAATGCACGATAGAGATACAACGGCAGATTGTCTCCGAAGTTCGTCGGCGGAAAAACCACATGCACTCAGGAATGTTCGCCGTTCGGGCGCGGCGGAGTCGCGGGAGGGCTGGTAGACAAGCTGTAAGAAGTTTTTACCACGGAATTATGGTGGTGGACCAGGTGTAACGGTGGAAAGTATGGCAGATGGCGATGGGCGCTTTCTTGTTTCGAAAAGATCTGATGCATTATAGATGAGCACGATGTGTATCTCGTAATATCGATCGGATGCATATTTTTCCCGCGCGAATACAGTGACGACGATGTCGCGTGGATCGAGAGCCGATTAAATCAAACGATTGGTTAACGTCAACTTAATTTTATTAAATTTTCCTATCTTATGTTAGTCACAAAAAATAAACTCTAAGTCGATAAATTAATGTTACATATGCTCCAACATCGTATTATTGCAGATTAAATGTTGAAAATGATAAAAAAAGAGCTTGTTGTACAGAAAATATAATTTAGTTCGATTTTTCATACATATAATGCAATCTCAAACAACTACATCTTCTAAACTTTAAAATAAGCGCAACTGAAGTCTAATATAATTTTTGTTTCCTTCTTTAGGATTTTTTTAGAAATACGTTTCATGTCATACAACCCATTAACATTTCAAACATAAAGCATTTTCAAAAACGCTATTTCTGTCCATTTATAATTAGCATAAAAGCATTTAATTTGCTAAGATTAATTTTTAATCCAATGAATATTTGCACGCGGAGTTATAAAGTAAACAAATGTTTTGGGAATAAAGAAGCGAATGGCTAAACCGCAAGCACCGCACATATCCGTTGAAATGCCAAAGCATTTCTCTTTTTTACAGATTAAATTACTCTCGTGGGAAGCAATATCAAAATAAAATGTTACATATAACGCGAAGCATTTAAAAAAATTTCTAAAGTGCATACAATCACACAATTTTAAATTGTTACGTGCATTACTGCAAATTAGTATTCCATGCGATGAAAATTATTACAGAAACATGGACTTGTAATTACTGTTCATATTGACATCGTCATTGCGTTATTCCTCAAACATTTAACAGAAATAAATACGCTTATTAATCCATAATTTAATAAATAAATTTGTTAACTATTTATTGACATAAAAATTAACGATACGCGCGCCAATTGATTTTACTAGCGTTAGCTATCCGTTCCGTTCCAATATTTCGATACAAATATCTTAGCTGAGAAAAGTTGCAAAAATACAGTGTACCATCGTCTCTTTACCTCTCGCTCTTAAAAAATTAGAGAACATTATCTCGCTGATAGAGGCAGCGCGAGCTTAATCGACGTCGATTCACGCGTTTCCGGGCTATGAACGGCGATTATCGGCGCCAGACGCGTAAGTGTTCACCAGCCAAATCTTAATTTACCTGTCCGTTCTGATTTCAATCGATTCGACAAGCCGGACGTTCACGCATCGAAAACCCTCGCACGCGCTTGTATCGCATGCCCATACAAAAGGGCGCTTGTCTGCGTGACGCTAACCGGCACACACGCTAACATCGCTCAAGAACTCTTTTGTGACAGCTCGTTAATTTTCAAGCTACGATCGTATTTGGCAGCGAGTGAGAGTAGAAGGGGGGGGGGAGGGAGGGAGAGGTGTAAAGGGTGATAATTGAAAACGTCAAAATCATCGAAGGCTGTGCGTTTAACGAGCAGCTTGAATGGAACGCGTTCGATAAAATTTGGGACGTTTTAAAAATCGGTTGCGCAACTCGGTGTGATAGTGTTTGGAGAATCTTCGATACGTTACACTCCTTTTCCACTTCTGCACTTTTTTTCTATTCCCATAAACCGTTATATTTTTCCAACCGTATCCTCGATCAAATGCAGATCAACTACATCGGGTTATTGATTATGCGATGCTCATTATTTCAATCTCGATGCATTTCTTTCCAGTCTATATCAGTGTTGATGTAAACCAATTTAATGATTTTAAAGAAAATAAAAATATATTGAACATATTTATGCTTCTTCACTGCAATAAAAAAATTCCTATTTCGAAATTTGCAATATTTCCGTTTATAAGATAAAAATAAAGAGACTTTTCTTATAAAAATGAGAGTTTGTTATTATTTATCGCAATCTAAGTATTTGATTGATCAACTAGTTATTGAATTACGATTATCGTGTCTGCTGAACTGGTCGCATAAATATACATGGCCAAAGTTTTGCCGTTCATGCATCGCTTACATATTTATTTGACCGAGATACAAGCGTGTACCTTGATTATATTCAGCAGGAAGAGTATAATGTTACCGACAACATGCAAATGTTCTTTAGATTCGACCAGCGCAAATGCATTGGTGGAGATTTCTCATCTTTTGCAAAATAAACAATGGGCATTGATAAAGTTAAGCAAAACAACAGACTCGTTGGTAGAGTATCGAGCGTATAAATATGCCGCGGCGTGATCGCCGCTCAATTTCGCGGCCGCTTATTCATCGACAAAATTCGATTGGCTGCATTCACGTGTACGAAATTTTAATTAACGAACCTCCGACTCCCGCGCGCGCGTTGCAAAAACGCCCGAATAAAGTTACGGTCGGTGAAAGGCCATTAAGCACGCAAAATGCCCGACGCGCAACGCTCTGCAAAAAGCCACGCGCCTGTTGGCATATCTTTCTTCCCTCTCACCGCCCAGTCGAATCCATGGAGAAATTAACATAGAGTAATTATCGACTCGGGAAATACCCTATCAGATGATAAAGAGAAATTTACTAATACTATGTATAATAGTAAAAAGTAATTTATGTGATAGAAATGAAGAATTTTATCGCAATAAACATATCAGTTATATCGAACATTGAAATATCGACAAAGAGTAGTTTAAATTAACATTTAGAGCAGTTAAATTAACATTTTAGAATCACAAGAATCATTCTATTTTGTTCGAAACATGTGCGTATATAGAGATTTAGTGTTACTGTCTTAGAATTAGATGTATAATAAATATAATTTTATCTCACAAAAAAATAGACGTTACCAAAAAATTGTGTAATTCTTTTATTCTGTAGTTTTCCTATAAGAAATATGCGAATATAAATCTGAAAATAAGAAGTCATTTTATATGCGAGATAATACGGACTATCGAATATATTTCCCTTTATCAGAATTTACCACACAACTTAGCGAGCCCTCCAACGTGGCTCTCATAATGCTCTCCTCAAGTCGGCCATAATATATCCACGGTCGATGAAAGAATAAGCCGTTAAAACGGACAATGGATCCTTCGTCCGGAACTCGATGTACGAGATCGTCGGGAATCAGGGCAAAGATGAGCGTCAGTGGGCGGAAAAGTTCGATCGCCGCCGCTTGAAGTCTCGAATAAACCAGCGATTCGAATAAATCGCTTGCACCGCAATTCTCTCGTTCTCCTCTTCGCCCCTTTTCCTCCGGTCACTATGAAATTTCAGGATCGGGACTCTTCCGGCAGACGCGCTCATACACCGAGGAATCTGATATAGGGTGCGGGGGAGGTAACTCGGACAATGGCCAGGTTTGTTGGGCTGGTAGCTTTGGCTGGCCGCCAAGTACATTGTCCGCGGATGGTACGCTTGGTACAATCGAACTTCTCCCTCGTGTGCGCATGTACACCACACGCGTGCATATATTATATGCGAGGGCAATGATAGAGAGACCACTTGGCAAGCGCTCCCGGCAACCCCCTTCGTAATAGAGAGGCGAAATTGTTTTCGCGGCTTCTACACGACTACATTTTCTCAGTGCGAGTCTTCGACTCGAATCAGTGTTCCTGATCGGCGCGACGGTCGCAGTGAAAAGCCACATCCGTGTGAAACGCACGATAAAGTCGGGTAATCTTTTCGAACTCTTCGTTATATGGTAAAAGCGAATTTCATTCTGTTACGGAAAGAATGCGCGAATTAATTTCTTTTCTTTCCATTGATTTATATACTCTTGTATAAATAGATATTTTATGTTAAAAGAAACTTATTAATAATATCCAGTATAAATGATAATTGTTAATAACAATTAAATTGGTTTTCAAATTTATAAATCTGAAATATAATATAATTTATCAGGAAGACACACCGTGTTTGATAAAAAATATCAGTTGTAATAATTACATCTTCAATACCACAACGACAATCGTTTACAGAATGCGCGATAACATAGAGAGAAAGAGAGAGAGAGAGAGAGAGAGAGAGAGATATTAACAGTTATCCTAATTATCTTTAAGATTCATTATCCAACTGGTACACGATAGTATAATTCGTGTAATTCGTATCCCATCGTGACGGTTCAGAGAGCTTCTCGCTCGCCCGCTCACGCTCTTAACAAACGATGGCGACGGTCCGTTTGCAACTAAACAGAGGCTAATTTATGCGGTAATCAAGGGCCGCTTCGTCGACCCTCGTTTTCGTCCTTTGTATGTATATGCCGCGCACAGCAGCCTGTATTTCTCGGGTTATACAGCGGGTCCTTTCTCTCGACTCCCACCATTCCCGCTGTATTTTCCTCTTTCCCTTTCTCCCTCGCTCTCATTCTCACTTTCTCCTTCTCTCTATCTCGCTCAGAGTTTTGTTGCTCGGCATCCTTGTTCAACACGGTGTCTCTCCACCTTCGCACCATCCGGGAGTGTTCCGGGTCTCGCGTCGCATTTCTACGAGGCAACACACCCGCCGTGAGAGCAAGGACACCTGCCCCTCCTCCTCCTCTTCTGACTATCCACCCAGGGTTCTGCGAGCATACTTATGAATACGATTACCGGGCGGCGTTTATACGGACAGGCCGATCGTAAATTTTAGATTCCGCAGTTATACGGCCGTGCGCGCGCCCGGGCGAAACGACGCGGAGACGATTCCGATGGCAACGATATGTCGCCTGAACGCAGTCGCGTGAATAGCCACCAGGTTCCGGCGCTGTGGGAATTGCGCCGTCTTCATCTGTCGTCGATGCGCGAAGATGAACGAATTATGAGAAGGAAGCGATTTCCTCGCCCACGTTTCAATTATAACCGGAGCAAAGAGAATTCCTTGAGAAAATTTATCACTAAAATGTTCGGAGAATCGATTATTTTGCAGAAAATTTGAAGAGACGTCGTCATTTGAACGATTAAGAATTTAAAAACTACAGATTTATTCGTTGCATATTTAGCACTTCGTATAATTCTTATAGTTAAACTATAGACATTCATACGCGTGTAATTCGCGCGATCTTATCGACCCGATTAAAAAATATAATAAATCGCAGATACAATTATTTCATTATTACAGATTGTTACTGATTCAAATATAAGAAACAAAATGAGGAGAGAAGAATAGAAAAGGTGAGCAAAAATGAAAAGAGCAACTGCAATTAAATTGCAGCTTTTTCAAAAAAATCTGAAATGTACTGAGACATAAAAATTATTCAGGCTCATTTCATATGCATCTCATATGGGAAAATAATGAAACCATAAGTTAAAAATCTGATTTTTCTTTTACGCCTCGCTTGCGAAATCAAATAGAAAATTAAAAGGATCTTCTTACAAGAGTAATTGAATTTACGTTCACAAATATAGCGGATTAGGTGGTCGCGCTTTAGCGGAGTTGAGCATTTCGGCGGACGAATAGACGTCCTCTTATATATTCTCTCCTAGTTGAGAGATCCGGTCCCTAGGCGCGCTCACCGCATACCACGATTAACTAACTGGCAGAGTAGCCGCTAATTGCAAGGCTCCTTAATAATTCGTGGCGCGTGTTCGCTATCTCGTGGGAGCTCCACGCTCGGCGGCCGCAACGTGCAACGATGGTGTAAGAAGGGAAAAACGACGAAGATCCGGGTGGAAAATACGTGCTCCGTCATGACGAAATCTCGGAACGACTGGAAGTTCACGGCTACCGTCAATTATGAGACTCTGAAGAAAATACTAATGCGCCTTTTTCAGCGACAGCGCGTTGCGAGCTGCTCCGCTCGCACGAAAAATGCGAAAATGTAAACGCAATTAGAATCAAGTGGCGATGCTCTCGCTATTACGCGATAGTAGTAGTTTCCAGCTGTGCATACTTTATTTTCGCGGAAACGCGAGCTAAAACGCTCCAAAGTGACTTTCGCGAATCTTTTCTTACAACTTCATTGTTATTTGCTCGAGCGCGTTCTTAATCAACTTTGCGAACAAAGCCAGTCGCTTTCGAAGTAGCGCGAATCTTCCGATTTCTTGTCGTCGAGGTCAAAGCAAATGTGCATTACAGAAGAAACTCGCCGGAAATACAAATCCTATTTACCGTTGTCTTTAGAACCTCCGTTATCAATCTTATGGCAAAGGGCGCGAAAATCGGTGGATTCGAGAGCGCGCGGAAGGTGAGGGTTCAACCTTAGCTGAGGGTGCGGTAGGGCCGGTGTTATCAGCACACCTCGCAGTAATTACCCCATCTGTCTCCGGTGGAGCCCGGTGCCGGACTCCGCACACGTACAAGAAGCACCTTACCTCGAATTCCCGCGTCTTCACTCACGACGTGCCGGGTATCCTCGAGTGCTGTCGCTGTCTAAGACAAATTTATTACGTACGTATCTTCGATAGAATTAACGAGCACGTTCGCGCATCTACGTGTGACACTCGTGGAAACGAGATCTATCGCGTCATTCTAGTTTCTTACGACGGTGCACCCTTTGCGGAGAAAATGTATGGAAAATTTTATAGATGACTGGCGTATGACGGATAATAAAATTTTTCTTTCATGCTTTATACATTTCTGATTATTTGGCGTAAATAAAATGTAAATTTAAAGCAGTCATCGTGAGTATTCATATATAAAAAAAGTAATTTAAAGCTCAATAACATGTCACTCGATTATTCACATGATAAAAGTTCATATATCAAAGCAAACCACTGAAATTCTAGACAGCTGTTCTTTAGATAACATTGCTGTAGTTGATAATTACATGCATAGGATATATATAGAGCTGGTCTTAGTATATATATGTATTTTTCAGTTCCAGACGCTATCTGCATAAGTTATCGATGATCAAAGGAGGCGCTGCGCAAACGTAGAAGTAAATAGATCAGTTTCGTAGTCGTAGGAACTGTCGACATACCAAAGCAACACTTCGCAGGCCGTTCGCGCGCCACCTCGTCGCATACCAATGCACTCCGGCAGGCTCGGCAGCCGGACATACCGGAAGGCCGGATACCGGATCCGCAGATATCCGGGCAATGTCTATCTTTCCGGCAGACAGACCTCCGACAGACAACGACCTAAAGCTCGCTCGTGGAATCCTGAAGCTGCAACGGTGGTGCTATAGCTGGCAACTAGGTTGACATGTTTGCGTTAAATACAAGAGTGGCTAGACAAAGCAGCCAGGAGAAACCAAGTGGAGTAAGCTGCATTTAGTTGTAATTTAATTATCAACGTATGTAAAATGGAGAAACAAGAGAATAAAATAAATCAAATTTGTTTTAGAAAAATTGATATAAATTAAGAATCTAAAGAAGCCACTCTTGTAAATGTACACTGATAATTTAAGAACGTACTCTGTTTTCGCTTCACGTAAGGCTTCAATAAACAACGCGATAGAATATACTTTGTAATTTTCTTCAAATACCACGTATCTATACCTTGAAATTATGTAAATATGACTTATTTAAAGTCGCTTTATTCACGAATCCCTCATGTCTTATGCAAATTCTTCTTAACTTTACTTGAGATTTCGTCTCTTTGTTTTGCTCTCAAATTTAATCATAACACTGACACAAGCGGTTTATATAATAGAGATGTCAAGACTTATCCTCGTAATATTGCCATCAAATTGATCTGTCATTTTCGCTAATGCCTTCTTGTGACGTGTCTGCGTGCCGAAATGGGAAAGTCGAATCTCTCGGATTTTACGAAACATGGTCTGGCTGTTATCAACGAACGGCACGCATTCGACTGGGCTCACCTCGTCAAAAGGGATTCCCTTTCCCACATCGCGTATATCCCATGATCCAACGCGTCTATCTCGAATTATCTCCAAATTCTCTCTTACGGAATTTGTCCATGTATTCGTGACACTGAATAACTACGCTGCTACGCTTTCATTCGGAACTCATAGAATGAGATCGTGAAATGAGAGAGAGAGAGAGAGAGAGAGAGAGAGAAAGAGAGAGAGAGAGATAGATTCTCCTAATGCAATTTTTTTTCAATTAATAAAACTTTTTGGCGGAGTTACCAAAACCAAAGTAAAGTCATGTTCAACGAATCAACGAATAAAATATTGTTAGTCATGTCGCAAACTTTCGGTTCGTAGAATTTTACAATGTAACATTTCTCTTGCATCGCATTTGGATGTCTATTTTAAACTAAAGAGTAATTTAGATAAGATATAAAAATATTTGGTTAATATATCCTAGGAAGAGAACTGTGTTTCTGAACACGAGCTATTTATTATTAGCTATTTATGTTCTCGCAAATAACTCTTCCGCGTACGTGTATGTGTTGTTGAACAAATTGCAAATAAAACCGTCATTTTGTCCGATTACTGAAGCCAAATCGTTTCCGCCAAATGCAAAGTTTAATTCGAGTCCTCTTGGTCGATGATGTGTACAGCAATTCGGCCATCGCTTCATTTTCACTTCCCCTCTGCCGTTCTCTTTTCACCTTCGCGCAGACCTATCAAGCTCGTGTTTTAATCTACGGTTTCTCGGTTGCAGGAGACAGCGAACGAAGGGGCGGTTGAATGAATGGTGCGGAATGTTTTAATCTAAGGTTCAACGCATTCGGCAGGTTATCGAAAGCGAATGTCGGGAACAGCAGCTCTGGTCCATGGCTTTTCGAAGGTCGAAACTGCCGCAGGGACAGCTTCATCATACTGCGGTTGCGAAAAGAGCACAAAACGAATCGCACTTCTAGTTACAACTTGCGATAACTAACAGCTCATTCAAAAACGTTTCCTATTTGTGCGGCTTGTTAAATCTAAAATAAAATTTAAATCAAAAATATGCGCAGCTTAAAAATTTCAGTTTATCTATGCTACAATTGCACATTTGCTGCAAGCAAAA
Organism: Linepithema humile; assembly: GCF_040581485.1. Lineage (NCBI taxonomy): Eukaryota > Metazoa > Arthropoda > Insecta > Hymenoptera > Formicidae > Linepithema > Linepithema humile. The sequence goes on from NC_090132.1 coordinate 30,312,795, forward strand.
AATGAATAAAAATAAAAGGTATCTAAATTTCATTAATAGTTTAATCTCTTTGCTAGCTGAAAATCTAAATTGATCGATCAGTTTAGATATTAATTTCAAATCTGATTTGCATAAAGAAGAAATTTACAAAGACAAAATAATCAATCATGCTTTAAATATTTTTGAAACTTGAATGTTATTTTTCAAATCGTCGGAGAAAAACATCTGGTTCGGAATCTCATAAAAAAGTTTTATTGAAATGTAAGAAAATGTAATTTCTCATGCGCGTCTAAGTCATTGGAAGAGATTTTTCGATATGACGATGACGCCCGTTCGCGTAAGAATTCTCAAAAGACGGTAATGCACGGCGCGAGCTCTATTACGTCGGATTGAAGAGTGGATGCACGCAGAGCACGTAGCAAATAACTAGCAGCAGAGTCCGTGATACCATCGCCCAACAATGCGATAAAAACGTTCGCGATAAAAATCTAATATTATGAGCGATTGTATTTCTCGCTTTCTTGAAAGAAGGAACTCGATGTTCCGCTAGAGAACTCGAATAACGAAAGCGTTCGAATTCAACTGCACGCGTATAATGTGGAAAGCGCAATCCGCATTGACGGTAAAGTACTCGCTCGTAGGAAATAGTTATCCGTATTCGATAAGGTCAAAAAAAAGTTACGGCGCGCGGAAACCGCGCCATAAATAATCGCAAATTTTTGTGCGGATGCTGCCGCCGCCGTCGCCGCCGCCGCCGCCGCTGCCGCCGCCGCCGCCGCCGCCACCGCCGCCATCGCCGCGCCAGTAACCGTGAAATATGTTTGAAATTTTAATACGCTCCGGGGATTGGAAAGGGCGCGCGCTCGCGCGATACGGAGGTAAATTTTTTAATCTGCAGGTCGACGTATTCCAGCGGTTTATCCGGATGCGCCAGCCGGAAATATCCGACGGCCTTTATACTCGCTCGCTCATTCGCGTCCGAAGGTTTTCGGTAGGTCGATGCTGCTCCTAGGAGAAGGAGAGGGCAGCTTTATCGCGCGCACACGTTTGTGCTCTATGAAGCCGAGCGAAAAGCACGCGAAATAACTCGCTCGTCGTAAATAACTGTGCGCATTTCGTCGCCACCGCGCCGACGATTCCGCACGGCAAAGTCGAGCTTGCAATCAAATTTTCGGTCGCATGTGTTCCGCATCCGTACTTTCGCGCCGCGCACAGTATAATACGCAAACAATCGATAAATCTTGACGGTAAATATATATGAATATTTAAATTTTAACATCAATCACATTATTTATGTATAATATGTGTAAATATCTTTTTCATCTTTGAAAAATTTTTGTAACAAAAACATCAAATATTGGATAAGTGTCTATTATATTATTAAAGTTTTAAACAATTCCGTTTTAGAATGTCGTATCATCGAGTTGTCTCTATGCAAAAATATCTACATGTTATCGAGTGTTCCCTTCACTCTATGTTTCGTTATTATTTCATCGATTTAATAAACCAAGTATATACCAATGTTTGCTAGAAAGCTTGTATAAAATTAATCGACCAATTGGCGATGTCGTCCTATTACTGACGCATGCCGTTCTGAATTACTTTGATACACGCATCGCGACACACAACATAAAATTACAATGGAACAATAGTCTATCGATCGTTCATATCGTGTTATTTCCTGACAAATAACTTTCTCCCACTGGCCCGGTTACGTCAAATACAAAGTGATGGCGAGAGGAATGTTCGCAAAGGACAGGCTATTGATTGTTATTCAACGATGGAAAAATACGTATTAATGTAATGCAATATTTTTTCATTTTCGAACGTTTGTGCTAGTGTAAATGCGCTAACTGGTTAATATCTCACTCTGACGATAAATATTCTAATAGATTACCTTTTTTTATATACGTCATAGATTACATAAAAATAGAAAATATTTATTTTTAATTATATTAAATATATTTTTTTCAAACTATTTTAATAAAAATAGCATGATTGGCGTGCCAGAGCGCACGCGATCCTGTTTCCTTCAAATGTCGTTTTAGAAGGTAGAATAATTTGAGAGAGTTTATGTTAAAATTATTTCAATAATACTAAGAATAATATGAGAAAACAGTGCTATTTTTTATTCTATCCAGGAATTTATAACTAAAAATGATGAATTATATTGAGTTTCAGCAAGTGCGACCACGTTGCGCTAATATGTACAAACACATTGGCATGTCGCTTCTTTCTTTTTAAGAATAACCTTTAACCTAATCTGACATGCATCTGATAATGTGTATAAAATAATTCTTATACTATACATAAAATTAACTCTGTTATAAATTCTGAATCGCATAAAATTGGATTTGAATCGACTATTGGATAATTAACATCAATTTATAACACTATAAATTATCGTGATAATAATATATCTAATTGTAAGTACAATGAACTAGTGTCAAAAAGATATCAGAAATTTTCAAATTCTTAATTAAATATGTGTATTAATTCGTAAAATAGCGAATGTAAATGAAAATATATTTTATGTATTTCTAGATTTAGTTATTCCGGATGGGATTGAAGCGACACTACTTCCTCAAGTCTTGCTATATTAATCGCGATTCCAATTAACTGAAAGTCCTGTAATACATGCGCGTGTCTAACGCGGAACAGTCATAAATCACGAAGGAATTGTCGTAAACGAAGAGATGCATCTGCGCTACGTTGCTCGACGATACTTGGCACTTCCGTGCACCACTATATACCAGTCCCAAAAAAGTAATTAGCAACGTAGTAGATATACATGCTTGGATGAGCATGAAATTAGCTTTTCCTTAGCACATTGAAGCTTATTATTAATTGCAAATTGTTTCGTCATATTTTCACATTAAATAAAATCAATTAATAAGGCTTTTCTTTTCCTAAAAGTAGCATCGACCTACGGAAATCTCCGATACGAATAAGAGAGCAAGTATAAAAATCATTGAATATGTTTTTTTGTCGCATCTAATAAATCGCCAAAGTAAAATATCATAATAATTAAAGTTTCAAAATAATTTTTTCCTAGTGCAACGTTCTGGAAAGTCTTCCGCAATAGTGAACTCAGCTGTACAAAAAGCATTTTGTTATTTATTTAAATTTCCGAGGTTCAATTCAGATGTATGCTTTCATTTCGGATGGAAAATCCGTTTCAATTAGGGCGCAATTTTAGCTTCCGCTAAGAACAGGTCGACTCTGAATTCATTCAGAGGCACATCTCGGTCTACCTATTCTCACCCTTTCTAGGTCACCCTTTATGCGCATTGTCTGATCGCCCAATTTCACGAACAATAAACGGAGATGTTTGCAATTCGACGTGCAACGTGAGAAATATGCGTTGAGCTTCGACCGTTACTCGCGCTCCCAATTACTCAGCGAGCTTCGTAACGCGTACGCGATTGTCGGATAAGTAATGGCGTATCGCGCGAAAGCATAACTCGCGTGTACATTCGAAATAGCGCGGCCACAAATCATCCTAAATACGGTGATAGTTTTAGAACTTGCCAATGTTCCGTGTCGTAGAACATACGCCGTAGTTTCGATTAGGAAGGTTTTATCTATGTCGGATTTTCCTCGCTCAAATCGGTCATCATTTTGGATGAATTGTTACCAGATTACAATATACGATCTTCTCATGTTTGTTAGTGTTTTTAAAATAAAAAATTACAGAAAGTTTTCGCTATTATTTTTTATCATCTAAGAAAAAAATTGTTATAGAAATTTTTATTCAAAATGTTACACTCTGATATACGTATGCAAAAAAATATAATGTTCATTCTTTTCTGAAAACATAATTTTACGTTTTTTCTGACAAATTCTTAACGTTAAATATCAAATATTCTAATAATTAAGATTAAAATTTCAAAACTTCTTTCTCTTCTACTTCCACATTTATATATATACAAGGTACATACGAATATATTCATATATCACATACCCAGAAAATTAAAGAAATCGTGAAAAATGGCTAATAATTTTTCTCAGCAAGCTGTACGAGCGTGCGCGCACCTGCAGATAATAATCATACAACGCGGAATAATAGCACCTGATTCGAGAATTACGCGCGTCGTATGCCTCTAATCCAAAAGAGATTTAACGGCGAGCGGAGCAACGCCGTCGCGTCCCACCACCTGTGGGAACGGCGGGATTTTGCGCGCACCGAAATTACGTATTTACGGGGCGAAAGTCGGAGGGTCCGGATAATGTCGTTTAATCCCAGAGTCCCAGGATACGAAGGAGAGAACACCCCTGCGGCGCGATTCGTTCTGCGTGGTCGTTGGCGCGGCGGTTCCGCACGGGCAATTGGATCCCGCTGCCCCGAGGGTCGTGGACGAACTGTTTCGTCGAGGCCGCGAAACACCCTTTCGAGGGTTGTCGAAAAATATTGATAACGCGCCACGGCGCAAAGGAGCTTCCCCTTTTACATATGGATTTTCGAAGGGATTGGATTAAGTGTCGTACGAAGTTAGTCGAGACGAGAGCGGCGGTTTCTAGTAAGATCAAAGACGCTCGATCTAACTCACAGCGAAGGCGATTATGCGAATAATGTACCGCTCAAAGAGAGAGATTGTTGTCGCGCATGGGTTATGTATTTCATGGGTTTCGTATTTAGAGATAATAGCATTGGTTTGCGATAATACGATAGAAACCGACATTTCTGATTTTTATCGATGTAGGAAAAAAATGGCTTTTGAGAAAGTTTTTAATCGAGATAAGAAAAAATCTGGAAAGAAAATTATTTTCGAACAAAAGAAATTTAGCATAAATCTACTTCAAAATTATTTTCCTATTGCATAAAAATAAACATTATCTTATCGTTAGAATTATTCGTTCTCGCTTTTCTGCAATAAACAACTTAAAAAATAAAGCAAAGATTCGCGTTTTACACATAACATGACGATAAAATGATTACTTGTGTATCCAGCAATTTATCGAAATTTTTATTCTGTGCATATTAGCGTATTTTGCAGTGCGACAAATAAGATACTGAATAAAAGAAAGATCGACGCAAAATCAAAATTCACCGCCGCCTCTGAAAATGTCTTTATGTTCCGAGACGCGACATGGCAAAAATGTTCTCTACAATTCGAAATCCGACAGGGCGTGACATTAACATTACAACTTTAGACGTGAAGAGCATTAAGTGTATGCGGAATCGTGCCAACTTTGAAGAGGAAACTTCGAAACACCGATTTTCTCTGCTCCAGCAATATCAAATGACTCTGCATTTGCCGTTATTTGACGAATAATAATCGTGCTATCTTCAAAGCAACAATTCATACTTTCTGCAGTGCGGTTGCGGATAAAGCAGTAATAAATGTGCTAATGGAACGTTTAGTTGAACCATTTAACACACAAATTTCTGAGAATAAATTAATTTTATTGGTTTCCGCGAATATTTACGGATTATGTAAATATTAAAATTATGTGCTGTGTCATACTATGTCTCACGCAATGCAACGAATAAATAATATCATACACAGTTGCATAAAAATACATTTTGTAATAAAAAAGTTATTATGACTTTTGTAATCGATATCAATGAATATAACAAAATGCTATTATTTTTTTACAAAAGTATGCATAAAAGTTATTGAGATAAAAGTTATTGAAACGAAAATTTCATTAAATCTATAATTTAAGTTGGCAAAGCTTTTGCGAAATAAAAGCCTGATATTCCAGCCAAACTATCATGGCGATAACAGTGAACCACATGAGGATATATAAAACCGTTTGGTAACTTGTTCGACCGGAGAATCGCACACAAATGGTCACTGTTATTCTCTCTTTACGTATAATCCAGAATTTGAAATTAACGTTATTACAGTGTGGCATTGTAGCCACTCGAAACAGCGATATCACCATTTATAACAATGTGCCGAGCGTTCATCGCGAACGTAAATTTCGACAGATACATCTCGTTGACGTTACACTGCATTGAGACACAATGGGGGTCTCGATTGATATCGAATCACACTAATAAATTTTGGCGTGTGATACGATGTTCTCAATGCGTGGATACGCGGATACGCGCGATATGCGGCGAAGCGATCCGCCTCAAATGACCGCGTCTGTCATGCGGACAAGAATATTGATAATAAATGGGTTGAAAATAAATCTTTATTTTCAAAATCAGCTAATTTCAATTATGCATGAGAGATATGTTTTAACTGAACAAATCTTTGGATATATTTATGCAAATTCGTTTATCTTAAATTTTTCTGATTCTATTTATTAATTTTATAAAGCATAATTGATAATTATAAATAAATCTATTTAAATTCATCTCTTAAATCACAAATATTAAATCAAAAACCGCGAGGAGAAATTGAAATAAACACTGATCAACCACTAATTTAATGTAAGCTTCCTATAACAGCATCGGGATATCGTCGAAAAATTGCCTGAAGGGAAGTCAAGTAACGCGAAGCTGTGGCTTCTGTAACAAGCTGTTTTAGTGGCATTTTTCGAAGCACTCCGACAAAGTAAATCCAGTACAATGTGACGAAGAGGCTCGGAAGGTAAAAGGATTTCAGTTAAATCCGTATTCGCCGGGGACCACATAAAAGCTCAAAAGTAAATATTTCCCGACGCGTGGATTTCGGCCCATGCGGTAGAGGCCTCCTTGAATTTTATAGCACAGGGATCTTCTTACGAGCGTTTACAGCAAAACGGTAAGAATGGATGATTTTACGTGAACTACACAACATAGACACTGAAGAAGATTGGTGTAGATATAAAAATTGATTCTGCAACGAGATTCTGCGGAATAGTAAAAAGAACATAGTAAAAAAAACTAGAGTATATAACACAAGTTTTGTCACAAGCCCAAGATTTTGTGGTTATCTACATTTTAAAACAATCTAAAAAAAGCAGTTATCGATAAAAAAAAAGCAGTCATAAATATCGCGGACTGACAAAAATTATATTATTGCATTTAACAATTATGTTTAAACATTGAACGTTCTGTATTTCGCAACTTTAAAATATTGCACGTTAAATGCTTGACTTCGTTTCTGAATCTTCGCTCTTTAAGACTTTCAGCTCTACTTTGCAATTAAGAAGTTAAAGATACCGTGGCATTTGTTTTTACGGATCAATGAGTTTAAAACTCAATGTGAAGAAAACTAGTTTTAATGCCTACAGTCACTGAGAGAAGAACAGTAGATAATTGATCATATTTACATAATTAATAGTAATACAATAGATGGAGGTGGATAATGTTACAATAATGAGCATTAAACATATCTTCAATAATAATGCGAACCATTGATGAAATAATTAATATATAAACGATTCAAGAACAAACAGGTCTGCTCTATTAAAAGGAAATAATTGCTTTTGTTAAACATCACCTGAAATAATTTATATAATAAGCGCACGCTAACCAGACGTAAATTTCTCCGAAAAAGGGTCGATCGCTTTCGCGAGGAACGAACGTGCTGCGCGCGAAAACACGCGTGACGATAAAATCCACCGCTTCGTATCAGTGCATTCGATCGTACACTCGCTCACACTTATGTACCCCATGAAATTGGTGGCCGTCAGGGAAAAACGCTATGTAACGAACATCGGGACCCTCCTGGGAGAGGAAGAATGAGAGAGGAGGGAAAGGTCGACAGGGATAAAGCTGACGCCATTATTACTATTTTTTTATACGTGCCGTATTCCCAGCTGGAAATTACACACAAACCCTGCCGTCGACGACGCATCGCGTCGCGTCACTGCCTAAAGCGGGGCGGCTTTCGTTTACGAATCGTGCGCCATTCCCATTCCGTTCCGCGCCATAGCACGAGCGAAATGCCGCCACGATTTTGGACGACTGACGAAAATTATGCTCCCGACGATTAAGTCCCGACAGACACGTTAGGCACTCGATTTCTGGTATTTGCGAAGGCGGGACGAAGCCAAATGGAACAAGGGTGCGAGGGGTTGAAACACGGAATGATTACACGAAGCGATACCGTCGACATGCGTGGCGGCAAGTAGTATTAGTCTCAGAAAGTGAAATTTTTCGTTCAAAAATTATTCCCGTTTTAATTTTATATAAAAAAGATTTTTGCAATATTTTTGTTACCCGCACATTATTAATTTTTATAAAACTAATAGTATACAATGTAACTAATAATAATTGAAAACTTTAATATAAAATATTGATGTAAGTTACAAATTATTCAAAGTTTGCGTATTGTTAAAAAAAAGAAGCGCCGCTGTTTCTGATATTTATTTGACACCGTGTTATTGTTAGATTTCATAAAATACAGCTTTTCTGGCAGCCACATATATTGCACTGCCAGGCAGTAAATTCTTGGTTACTGTGCGGCATTATATAAGTTATACAAGCGCAGGGTCAACGCTGCAAATGAATTACAGTAGAGGTTCGATGAAGGTCTTGTCAGGACGAGGTAATATCCGCGCTGGCCAAACCATGGAACCAAACATCGCGGACGATTGCGCTAACTCGTTAGTTCGCGCTTGGATAACGCATAGCGAACCCTCGATAAGAGTGGTGAGGTCGCCGGCCGGGGTTATCTCAGTGCAGTAAACTCGGGTGGAACAACATCGGGAGCGACGAAGAGCGTAACCGAGGGAGAGAGAAAGCGAAATAGAGGACGAAGCCAAGGAAGAGTCATGGAAGATCTCCGGTACCTTGGCGTCGGGGCGCGATTGTTTGCGCCACTAAGTCGGGCGTCCTCGCCGCGACGCCGGGACGGAATATCTCGTGCGATCGATTTATTGATATCGATGTTTACCGTTTTTCCTGCCAATACGCGAGGAACAGGTGACAGACCGACACTTGATGTCTCGAGATAAGGCTCGCGGTTTGCAGTAAACGTTTACGCATCACATATCTCTGTACAGTATATGTATATTGATAGCATAGAGTAGATGCATGAATAAATAATCAAACGCAGAATATTATTAGATAACTCAAATCTTTTTGAAATAAAAGTATTACTTTTGTCACATATTTACTCAAATATCAATATATTATTATTATTGCGATAAATATTGCCAAAAGAATATTAAAACTGAATGTCATTCGCAAATAAATTTCAATAAATAATGCTTTCATAAATATATAATAATTAATGCTATCATATATTTGTATTATTTTGTAAAACTATATTCAATTAGAAGAAATATTACTTTACATGTGTAAATATTAATCGTGAGCTTCCGTAATCATTTATTTATGATGGATAATTTATTTCATTTATCCTATATGTTTATAACATCACATTAAATGTTAAAAGATTGAATAGAAAATAAGAATTATGATAATTCTCGCCGCTCTATTAGATAAAACATGAGAGCATCTAGAAACGATTTTATGAGCGGTTGCACATCTTTTAAATTTACTACGAATGAGAACACTTTTACGACGCAGGATGGTCACGAATGTAGATAATGTAAGTGACGTAAGTTTAACTTCTACTGTACAATTCTCCCTCTATTTCTCTCTCTCTCTCTCTCTCTCTCTCTCTCTCTCTCTCTCTCTTTCTCTCTCTCTCTTTCGCTAGCGTTTTATATGACATGGAAACGCGAGCTGTTCATTAACCGCGTTTACGCGCATCGCTTGGACATAGCGATATCTATACGAAAATATAGATCGAGTTAAAATGGTGGGTTTGCACGCGATGCTAATTTTACATGTATCTACATAGTTTCCCTATGAGACACTTTCATAGCTGTTTCGTCCCGTAATACAACTTCTAAATTTACAGCACAGATATAATTAAACGATGTTATTGCCTCTCATCGTTTATGTTAAATCGCCTGTAAAATGTATCACTTTACAAATTTTTCCATGCGTAATCGAACCACGTAAAATAACGCAAAATTGAAAACACAATATGAAATTGTTGCAAACATTTTATAAAAACATTAGAAAATAACAAATTTTGATCAAAATATATTTGAACATTTTTAAATTCATACAGAGAGATGAAAAGTTTAGAATAAAAATAAAAATAAAAGTATTACAACGCATTGCAATGCAAGTGCATGAATGCTTGAGATAATCTGATTCGACCGAACACCGCCCAAATGTTAAACGATAGATTGCTCCCGACTTAAACAAACGGTAGCCAGATTGAGCCTGTTTGTACGTGCAAATTAATAGCTCAATAAGTGGCTCGTAGCTACTCCCACATTCGATCCGGTAAATCTCAGTAAGAAGCAGCCTCTATTATTTGCATCTGTAATTTAGTTAGTCTCTCCCTCGGTCGCAACCCTCTGATGCAAAGTGGCATTATCGGCACGAATTTGCGTTACCTCTGCGGGTTGCGTCCTATGCCCGACTGTTCCGGTTAGACCTAAACTTGCAGGAAGTACCTTGTAACTATAACTATCAACATACATGAATATTAATGCAAGCGCTTTGAATAATAAAACACAAATGTAGTCGCATCGTCCGGTAAGCATGGCACACAAATTTAATATAACGCTATACGATAGCTGTGCAATGGACTAAAAGTATTCAATTCAATATTTATGCTATATAAACAATAAATAAAAGTTTGCAATGTACATTCTTCCGGAAAATAACTCTTTAAAGGGTATAAAACAGATCTATTATAGAAATATCAAAACCATTATTTTTGTTGTAATTTTTTTCTTTTTTTATGCACAATAGATCTGTCTTTTTCATGCGGTTTATGAATTAACGATAAACATTCGATAAAATTTATGCTATTAAAAAACAAAGGCAAATCACATTGTATCAAAACGTTAAATTTACTCTGTCGAACATAACGTAGCTATCCTATAAATAAAAAGGAGAGCAGAAGGTTGGCGCTCCGTTATTTTTCACTTCTTTTTTAACGGGAGTACCCGGAGGGGGGCGCAGGCGAAATCCGGGTGGTGGCGTGAAAACCAACCGGAAATTCACGCTGGTAGTACGCAGGGTGGAGTGCGCGAGCGGGAATAAACGTATCGCGCCTAATCCTACTTATTTATTTACTGCCATGGAGGCCAACTATACGAAACTGCACGAAAATGCGTCGAATCCGACCGATACGAGAGACAGACCCAGAGATAGAACAGCGCTGGGTGGAAAAAGTGCGAAAGGAGCAGAGATAGAGCGAAAGGATGAGAGAGGGAAGGAGGATGACACTGCGAGATATAGGTAGGAGTATAGGAAAATGTATACCGAACAGCGAGATCACAATGGAAGTTCGACCACGATAGAATTTCGGAGATAAAACGAGAGAAAACATCCGCGACATACGATCGAGGTCAGCCACGGAAAAATATATAGGCAGATCGATAGAATACAGAGAAGTGGCAGAGAGATAAAAAAAAAAGAAAAAAAAGAAAAAAAAAAGAAAACGTCGACGCCCCAAAAGTTTTGGAAAATATTAAAGTATAAATATACGAATAATCTTTTACATTAATTATCAGCAGATACGAATAATGAATAATAATATGCAGAATTATCAATTAATATATGAATTAATATCATGTCGGCAATTTGTATTTATTCAGTATCAATGATGAATTCATATTTTTCAGACAGAAAAGAAAGAGATAAATTTAAAATGTGAGAAAAGCCGATCTAACTTGTGATAAAAATTATTGAATGCACACTATTACTCTTAATACAAAAATTTCTCTTCGTTCATCAAGAAGAAAGAACTTTTCGGCGAGTGAATGAAAAAAAATATATATATGAAATAGTCGGATCACGATAGAGCTTTAACGGCGATAGAATTTCGATGGTAAAACGTGAAAAACACGTGCGCGACATACGATCGAGGTCGAGCATAAAAAAAAATACATGAGCGAATAGAGCACGGCGCGAATGTGGAATGAGGTACGAACGTAAAAACAGAGAGACGGCGAGGCCGTGCGGGAGCGAGTCGGACAGCGGATAATTTCTCGGCGAAATTATTACAGCGAAACTCCGTTACTCCGAAAATTACTGGCACGCGCTTTACGTTGCGAGAAAAAAATTCTTTCTGGCCGTTGGCACAACGAGCTCGTTGTGCAACACTTTCCAACTGAAATTTCAATGAAAGTTTCTTCTATGTCGTCGCGACGGGTACATTAGCTCGCCAAAAATACTTCCTCCAGTGTTTTTCAGCATACGCATAATGACTGAACAGGTAACGTTACACAGCAAATCGCACAAATTGCAACAATATCTAAATATTTGAATGTAGTTTTTCCAGAAATCTTTTCTATTTATAAAATATGTAGAAACTTATTTTATACACTCAGCACTCTGCTTTGTAATGGATGTTTCAATAAAAATTGTATTTAATTTCAGAAATGTAATCCACGCAGAACTTGGAGAATATTTTTTCTTAGCGGAAATTTGGTTGAACGCTATCTTCTTTAGCAACTTTCACAGTTGCAATATTAAGTCCTGGCGAAACTAAGCATTAAATTAAAATTTTATTAAAGTAAGGTTTACTTCAAACTAACACGGAGGAATATTATCTCGTTTTTTACTACCATTGGAGAATTATTATTCAGAACGCTAAGTTTAAGTTTTATCTATCTTTAATTCTCAAGGTTAAATGATTTCCATAATTACGTTTCTATTTGAAGTTTAAAGCAAAAGAAAATGTTGGCACTTATGAAATTAAGCATCGATGTCGATGCTTGCCATAAATCATGCAAAACCCCATTTCAATCTCATAAGCAATAAGCCAGTTATAAAAATTTGATACGCAATAAAACTATACGATATTAGTACATAAAATAGAAGCTAATAGGCTTTTTCTTTAGGATATAAAAAGTAAGAATATAAACACACACGTCAAAATATAATGGCATTGATAAATGCGCATTTGCAGTGATCTTATTTATTTACGAGGAAAACGTCAAAAAGAATTTCTTTTTATTAAAAAAGTCTTTTAAAGTGAGCGACATTTCAATTCTGTGTAAGTAGTAGTAAAGAATATGATTTCTCTTAAATGTTCCTTTATCTTTTAACTTACCCTCGTATTAATCATCTCGCCGGTAGCATACAAACGCAAGAGAACAATAATAAAATTTCTGATTCTGTTGGCGCAAAGTTTTGGGAGGGGAGATAGCCGGAAGTATCGATGCGGGATGCCAACCAAAACTGAAGAGAAAGAGAATAACGGAGCTGGTTATTGGAGGCGGTTTTGGAGACGAATATAATCCCTTACGCGCACGAATGACATAGAAAGGTGGGTGGAATAAAAACGCCGGAGGAAGAGGTACAACAATCAGGGAAATTGTTGGCCATCGAGAATAATAGTGATAGTCCATTAATCGAAAAGAATCCGTTATCTGTCACAAATAACCAATTTGTATAAAAAACATCGCGTATTGTGTCGCAATTCGTCAATGTTTAACTCGCAATTACACACACGAGCAAAAAAATATAAAACGTATCCTAGTTTTTGAAGTTCGATGAATTAAAATGGATAAAAATTAATCACGTGATACTAAAATTTACTTATCAACCAATATCGTAATCCACTATTGTAATTTAATGATTTCACTATTGCGCTTATTGTTGATTCATATAGTTAATTTCACACATAGTTACTTTAGTCGTGTAGCACGAAGTATAACACGCATATAATTGTTATTTAACGATTTATAAAAATAAAAATAAAATGTCTTGTTTTGCAATATTACTTATTCATATTAGTAACATATAATCTACACTATAGATTATCAGATCGATTAAATGAAATTTTTATTTGAAATTCTTAAAAAAAATTGATAAAGAATATAAATGCGGCATTCAGCAGTAAAAATGATTGAAAGCAGCGAAATAAGAAGACGGGAAAAATAATACACGATTATTGACGGTAATTCCAGTGGCGAATAATACCCTATTGCGAAAGTATGACGGCTTGAAGGAAAATAAAAATACTTGGAAAAGCCGATGCAATACGACGATAACGACGACGACAACGATGACAACAACGAGAATGACGAAGAAGTCGAGAGAAATCGACAGGAACGAAATGCCCCAATAATCGAAAGAGATTCTTAAGAGTCGACTCGCAAACCTAGCGATCTTAGCCATACACGGTTACAGATATATCCCATGATCGGCTTACGTGGGATGGATAGCATCCACGGCGATATTTTATTTCGTTCGAGGCCGTTTGTACGACCGCTCGAAGTGGCGCTCTCCTTCTCCCCCCCCCCCCCCCCCCTCCCACCGCCATTGCCGGCAACCATCGGTTATTTTCCCGATTTCTTCCCAAGATAAATTCCAGATTCCACGGTCGTATTTTTGGAGTAGTCTTTTATACTGCGGGACGTAATCAAGATGATCGATTCGCGAGAATGAAGTATATACACCGAGTGAGCTGAAAACTCGACGTGCGATCGATCCCTTGACTGTCGGGTACGAACCAAATACCTTCAATAAAGAATGGATTCGACGGATTATCCGATGCATGTAGCATCGATACGGGATTCTCCACTAAAATGTTTAAAACGATATGCTATTCCGGGTAACCTCAGTGAAACCGAATCCGATACGCGCTCGCGTGCAGGTTCAACAACCGACGTTAATAAATAACTCGGGCGACCGAGTGAGTTGCATTCTGATATCTCTTCCGAATGCACCTACCTATGAAAATGAATTCCGCTCGCTCTCCAAGACGGAAGTGTAGATATTCTGCAGCATATGTATCCGTTCTACAATCTCATTAGAAGAAAAAATGAGTAACTGAATAAATGAGTTAATGAATGAGTAAGTAAGCGAGCGAGCGAGCGAGCGAGAGGAAAAGAGAACGAGGAAATGAAAGAGAACAGAGGTGGGCAAAAGGATGAGGGGGAGCAATGGCTCGTAAATATTACCAGCAAGATCTACGACATATCCGGTACGATTATCGGCGGATGGCTGTACCCCTGAATCCGCGTAGGTTGGGCCAGGAATAACCAACCGGTGATATTTCGTCGTCGGGGCCACCCCGACAATGCTATCGGGCCATCCTTTCGTGCCGTCTCTGTCCCTTTCTCGTTCCTCGCATCCCGTCCTCGTCCTTGCGCGAGCGCGATTCACTCAGAACGACCCTTTTCTCCCCGATCATCCCGCCAGTTCCACCCCCGCCCCGTCTTCGTTCGTCCGAGGAAGAATAATGGTTTTTCGTTCGATCGTCCTACGTCGACCGGGCAGACGAAGGCAGATTGAATTGGAAATATGTGATTCGGCAGTGTGTAAAGTCGTCAGACTTTTCCGCGATCTCCGCTGCCTACGCCACGTCGTCCTTCGCCGTATTCGTTGAAGAAATCTATTGCTCCTTATACGCCGCCGTAACCAATGTCGTAGGCTGGAACAGCCTTTTCTTCTCGCGACTACAATGAAATAGCGACTTTGTATCGAGATCACAGAAACAGCGTACCTCTTCGCGCAAACTCGGGAAGTATGCGACCCGAGACTTGCAAGCATAAGATTCTCATCGCAAAATATCATTTTTTACCAAAAATTTAACTTTTGCGACTTAGCGTCGTTTTACTCAAACGTCATATTAATACGAATAGTTTATAAATCTATTGCAACTTTTCAATAATAATTTAAAATATTAAAAGATAATTTTAATCTAACAGAATTTTATTATTTTATTCACATTTAAAGAAGATATTAAATATGTAACTCTATTAATATCTAGACTGGAAATAAAATTTTCAAATGTTTTATGTTTTTAAGATTTAATAGTTATCAATAGATTTTTTTAATGCAAATATAGTATTCAGTTATAACACAAGAATCTAATATGCGCAATCCGAAGTGGACATAATCGCGTATTAAGTTTGCCACTTGGCCGCGAGTCATAACGCCAGACGAATAATACCGAGTGCTCTCCAGCTTTATTTTTAGAAGATCGATATCCAACGGAAAGGAAACGTCAATTCAGTCGCCATACTATTTCAACACAATCGATAAAGGAGTGTCACCTACGTCGGCTAGACGAGCACTAAATCATATCTTTGATCCCAGCCAAGCGGTACCGTTTTAGCGATGACCTATGTAAGAAACGTCATTCACGTTCGCCAATGCACAGTCATAGCCACTCATCAGACTAATGTCAGCCACGTGTTTGCGCTATTCGCAAAGTACTTGCCGGAATCCATCAAAGTCGCCTGTCTCCCGTTCCATTATACAAAAGCGCACAATGGCTGCTATGTTTTCGCGAGGAAAAACCAACTAAATGAAAAATTTCCTTTCTCAAGCTTTTTTTTGGTTTAATTCAAAGTTTCTTTGTAATGCAAAAAATCTAAATACATTAAATATACTAAAATAAGTTGCTATCTAGTAGATTTTATTCATTATCAATAGTAAAAGTAATTAGTAACTATATTTTAATTAATGTTCGCATATATGCGTTTCAATTAATCTAAGGTTGTGAGACATATTCGGAATTCAATTTATTGACAGTATTATGTTTCATGGAGTGATCAGCACTCGTCGTTAATTAACCAATTGACATATATGTTGTTGCCATACGCTCATGTGACTCGCATAATATTTATGTATGTATCAATAAATTATGTGCACGACACCAGACAATTCATATATCACTCAAAACATATAACTGGCAATTATATGTATATTTTTACTTTAATTATTTCACGCATCCTGTACAAAAATATTTTGTAATTTTATAATACAAGATCTCTGACAATAAGTCGTTCAGCATATACATATTTGCCGATAAATTAATTAAATTGTTATTAAAATGTAACAATATTAGCAGTTTACAGCATAAAATTCCAAAAAAATCAAATACTTAAAATTTTTTTTTTAATTTATAGAATTTTGTAAAATTTTAACACAAAAAATTATATTGTATTTTTAATAAAATGCTGTGCTACTTTAATGTAAATTTTCTTAAAAATTTATTATATTCTGGAAAATAATAAAATATCTGTCCTTATTGCTTTTTTTTTTGTGCAAATTCTGCAAAATTATTTAATATAATTAAATATTAAAATACATCATAAACAATATATTTCGCATTTTGATTCTTGCCAAAATCTTTCTTAAGAATCCTAAATATTTAAATCAGCTGTAGTTAAGAGCTAAGATTTTGTACAATACGACAACGACACTCAAATGATCTGTAAATATTTATTGGATATCGTTTCCTCGCTGTGAGCGATAGAGTAACAGGATAAGGATAAAACCGATGAAGTAACTATACTAGAAACGGATTAACAGTAGTGAGAAGCCAATAGAAGAGGTGTGCAACCTGGACGTAGCCGTGCGAGAGTCTGATCAACTGGACCGACCGGAATTGAATAGCCATGAGTTCGCGCAGGGCTCGAGGCTGCTGTCACAAGCAGGCAGTTCACCGGTAGTTCTGCACCGACGCTCTCGTGTACGTATCTACTGATTCACGAGGTCCAATCCCGAGCCGATCGGGACCATGCAAACATCAAAATTCAACCCCCCGGGAACGCAATCGCACGCTCGAAAGACACGGAACGGAAGCAGCAAATTGGGTCAGTGGACTGGCGCGGCGTGAACACGATGCGGAAAGGTTTATTAAATTCCGTGGTCGCGTTTCCATTCGCGCGTGATTCCGCGAGCGACTGGCCGCATACGCGCGCGGTAATTGCGAACGAGCGCGCGATTGTACGGCGTTAATGCCGCGGTTCAGCAGTAAGTTATCCTCGCCGCGTCGACTGCATAATCGGTCACGACGCTAAATAGCGGCGGGCGAGAACTTGCCGGGATAATTTCTAGAATGTTCACGCGGAGGGGAAAGCGGTGCGTCGGCAGGAATAATGCCGC
The DNA here is from genome assembly GCF_040581485.1 of Linepithema humile. NCBI lineage: Eukaryota > Metazoa > Arthropoda > Insecta > Hymenoptera > Formicidae > Linepithema > Linepithema humile. The sequence goes on from NC_090132.1 coordinate 30,330,544, forward strand.
GCGCGCAGAACGACTGAAAGGAAATAAGGACTTTCCATCCGGACGAGCGTGGGTGCTGAGCGGCAATGTGCAACTGGGTTAACACCGCGCGAATCGGGGAATTTATTAAATTCTCGGCGAGCGTGTTACTCAGCGGAGTAATTTGTACAGGTGCTACATATTGCCGAGTGCATTTAGGTGAAATTCTGTAACGGACGTACCCGATGATCGCGATGTAACGAGAACGCGTGAAATCTTGAATAGTAATTAAAGTCACCAACAAATACTGCTACTTCGCCGTTATTTAATCATCGCAACAAAAATCATCCAAAAAATTTTGATTAACTTTGGTTAATGTCTGTTTTAAGAAAATTGTACAGCTTTCATTTGTGTACAGATATTCATAAAGTTTTGTAGTACAGAGACTCATAAAGTTGTCCGTATACTACAGGATATTACGTCCTGAAGGAACATCCTGCAGGTAGTTGAATAAGTAGATGCAACTTTCCGATCAATGTTCGATAATATAATGAAGTCAAATATCAGAAACTTTCAATATGACACATTGATGCGACACACGATTTACGTTATCGTTACAGCTGACAACTGTGATTCCTCTTCGATAAACTTGAAGAAATTTTCACGAGCACGTAAGAAGTGAATGCAGCAGCGGTTGCAACAACAAGCGCACGCAACACTTGTTGCGTCGTGCAACGGGCGCATATCCTTCTTTCTTTCTTTTTTTCTTTTTCTTCTTTTTTTATTTCACCGCGCGCAAGGATGCCGCGGTGGACATATTCCGACATCGTCGGCTATTGCTATCCGTCGTATCCTCGACACGGAACCGGTCCATTCACGCTTAATGCAACGTTATGTCGCTTCGCTGGCGGAGAATTCCGATTCGGTTGACTCCGGTATGAATACCGACGAAGGAGACGGCCGATGCTGGAACTTCAGATAGCAGAAACTACACACATTCCCGTCGCGCGCGCTCGTCGTTTTCTGCTCGCGAGCACGTCGCGTAAATTTTCTCCACCGACGCGCCCACCCCCGTCCCGTGTTCCGCCAAGTTTGCGGGTAAATCATCGCGGCTCCCGTGCATACATTCCCGGCGACCAGTGTACGTGACAGTCGGCGCCGTTCAAGAACCACCACCGATCACGCCGATTCCACGGCGACCGTGTTTTATCGTGTACGAACGACTGTGCTTTATCCACCTCGCGTGTCAAAATGATTTCCGAAGTTCCCACGGCGGCTACAAATCTCACCAACAGAGTAATTTCGCCGATCTGACGGCTTTCTCCCGCTCCGACGGTTGGCTCGACTTTTACGTTTTCGTTGAATGGTCGTACATGAGTGGAATCGAGCGTAGAATGAAAGTATGATAGGCTCTTAGTGGATGCCAAATTTCGACCATCAAACTTGGCGCATGGCCAGCTAAATGAGTCTTTTTCGCAAAATTACTTCTTATTATGCATATCATATAAAAGATTAAGCTAAGTGTGCACTGTAATAACATCTACGTGCATACTTACTCTGCTTGCCGACTTGTACTTATTGTACAAAGTACAGTTTTAATGATAAGAAATTTGATGGCAGCAAATTAACATGAAATATTCTCAGAACGTTCTTAATTAAAATTCGTGATTCAAGTCTTCAAACAAACAATATTTTTTTAATTTACAATAACTAAAATAAAATGTTCATAATTTATTTTACTTATTATTTGTTTAAGAAACTGTAATAATTTATTTTTGTTTCATCAAAAATTTATAAAATTAACAATCTTTTATTAAAACTATTAAAAAGATTATAAAACACTATTGGAGAATATTATTATTATTATTTCTCAGAAAATAGTTTTTAAAGTTTTAAATTTGAGATAATATTAATAAATTAGAACTGTAAAAACGAAAAATAAGAAAACAAAAAAGTTGTGTTCTATTTTTAAAATAATATTTCTTTTGTATCTCGTACACTTTTCGATCAGATTCATAGCAATATCATTCTTAGAAAGTATAGAGTATAGTTTTCGCAAAGTTTCAACATACCATCAATTCAACCAAACTAACTTTCTGGCGGTAACTGTTACTTCTTTGAATGATAGTTTGGAAATAGATACAACAGAATTGGTGCACGTGACATAATATGAGATTTTATAAGACAAGTGTCACTTTCTAGAAAAATTACAACACAATGGATTTATTAAATATTTTTGTCATATGTGTATTAAACTAATAAATAAAATAAATAAGATATACTAGAAATAGTATAACAGCAATTTATATATATATGTAAAGAAAACTTAGCTTTGGAAATATAATTCATCCTTCATAAAATTGCCTCTCGTAGTCTTCTTCGTGCTAAGAAAACTAGGTATAAAAATGGAAATGCAAATTGATAGCAGCGCTATTGCACATAACGCGCTATGCATTTATCGATGCATTGAAGGCAACTTAACCGAGCGAAGCTATAACGGATATAATCTAATTTCACTATATACTCTCCCTCACTATCAACGAAACAAGTGCTATAGACAATTCCTATTGTGTCCGAGGCATTTGCATAAACAAATTTCACCAATGCGAGCAGTGTCGTCAAGGACAGTATTATTTAGAGCCTTCTAGCATTGAAATGTGCGAGCAACTTCTCACCAACTTCTCTGTAAAGTTTCGTCTATGTCTACGAGTCGCCTGTTTAGGAAGTTCGAAGTAGAAACTTTCGAAGCGATTCGATGGATATAAAAGAACTTTCCATTCGGGTAAACGCTTTTAATGAGAAAATATGATGCGGCGCCTCCCTCGACGTAGCCCACGATGCCAATTAGAGGAGAATAGCTTTCTCCCATTCGCCAATCCAACCAGCTCTTCTCTCATCCCTTCCTCGCCCCCCCAACCCCCAACCTACCCCACAACACTTCCCTCCCGCCCGTCTTCCCTTTATTACGCCGAGGACGGCGACGCGCAGTAACCCGGTTGGGTATTCTGATGAAAATCGTAATGCAATAGGCATGTAATACAAAAGGGGATAAAATACACTCCCATCGAAGCCCCTCGATAAGACGATCGACCCTTCTTATTCGCGTGCATAACTACGTACTTCGGATCTGATAGGATGGTCGGGGGAATTCTCAGCTTCGGAGGCCTCGGTCACAAGGGGTCGATATGTCCCCGGTCGCGACAAGTTAATCCCCAGATCTGGAAAATAATTTTCTGACGTGGATGACGACCGGTTGATGAAAAAGAGGGTTCAAGAGATTTGGATAATCGCTGAGGTAAACATTCGAGAAAAGCCCTTAAGGAGAAATAAATTTGCAGTCAGATATGGAAAAGGAAAAAACAAATTTATTTAAATTATCAGACAATTTTCTAAACACTAAAGACCGAAATATGACTCATTTATAATTTTATAATAATTAAAAATGTAGCAACAATTTTATCTCTTGGAAAGCTCATAAAGTTCGAAAGAAAAATATTTTTGCAAGTCTCGAATTACTTCGCGTAAGAATAGAAATATGAGAATCACTATTGGCGAAGCGTCGGGCATTATAAAAGAGAAGAAAACCGGTTCGATCGGTAGTTATAAATCAAGAAGGACACGCGAAGCTCGCCACTCTTTCTGCCTCTATCAGGATGACCCCCTTCCAGAAGCACGCTTCTACAAAGTATCGACCGACCGGATATAAGTGCGATAAGAGAGAAAATCGACGGCGTATTCTACGAATACGAGCCGAGAGAAAATTCTGCTCGCTCGAATGTCGAATTTACGACACAGGAGCACTCGGCGCTTTCGCTCGATCTCAACAGGTCGTCAAGTCTCATCGAAGAGAGAGATCATCACCCGCGATGTCAAACGGTAACACGAGCGCAGGCGATTCTCCTAACGAGGGACATAACTCGAAGGCTTTTCAATTAGAGTCAGAATAATTGTCTCCGCCGAAAAACGCTGACTCACCGAATCAAGTCAAAGTCACTTGGAGAGCATCACTTCTATCGATTCTCTCGCTAAAAAAAAGAAACGCTTATTACGCCTAATTCTTCTTATGGACTATCAATTCTTTTCAGACGCAGTTAACAAAAAAAGAACAGCTACGGATCTTTTACGTGAATAATTTTTCACATTAATTATTGCGATTCGGTCTCCCGCGCGGCATTCCCTCAATTTCCATCCCGTCCTCTCATCTTCATCATATCGCGCATCGTTACAAGGTAACGAGCTCGACCGCGCGTGGTAACCAAAACGTTTAATTAATCCTACGTACAATGCCAGCGCGGTGCGGTACCGTGTACCGGGCGGTCCAGAAGTCTCTGGCACGTCGCTTTGGTATATCTGCGAAATTGCGAATCGCAGCTCTCCGCGGCGCCGAGTTGTCGACGACATTTCAGTTCTGTTATTAACTGTGGCTCCGCTAGCGCAGCAACACGTTCAACCCTCTCGTACCAGGCTGCGGGAGGCGGCCCGCGTGCCCTCCTTCACCGCGGGTATACCGGTACACACGTCGGCGATAACCATTCGGGGTATCGTGGTCCGACGACAGTGACACATTACCGTTTCGCTTTAACCCCGCGCTATAAGCTGGTTAGTGCGCGCGCCCCCGACTCGTATACCATCGATGCATAACTGATAATTACGCGCGCCGAGCGCTATTACCGCAGCACGGGTCTTCCTTTATTGCCGCTCACGCTCACGAGCCCGGACGCGGAAACGCCGGATCGGGGCTCGTGGAAATACCGTTCGCTCGTACATATAACCGGAATACGATCGGCCGGAAACCGGTCGAGCGGCGAAGGAACGAGCCACTCGAATTCGCTCGTTCTCCTTCTGTCCACCTGCGACCCCATACGAGCGGATGTAAAACATCGAACGGGCGGTTCGACGAAGAGAGGAATGGGCCTGGCGCAGACCGTGAGATAGAACTGCGTTTTAAAAAGCGGGGTGTAGCGCAGTTGCGATTCAATCGGTCCAAGGATTTGCAGTTTATAGCTGCTGGTCGCTCGAGAGATATTTACGGTTCTTTCTACAATTAAACCAATTAAATAATTCAATTTGCAATTGATTCGATATAAATCATGATCATTGTTTTAAATTGCATTCATTCCTTCTTTTCGTTAACGTTATCAAATAATTGCCAAAGTTTGTATCCGCGATATATGAAAAAAATATACACATCATACATCTTCTGTAGAAAGAAAAATATATCTCATAATTATTCATCAAATATAATAATTGTCATTGAGGCATTTGGCAATATCTTTCATCTTCGAAATTATCACAGTGAGCTTCTCCGAAGCGAACTTTTTTAACAATAAATAACCGCGAGGTTCGAACTCGCGCGCCGGTGGCTCAACGCGGTCCACGCTGTCGCGGTATACCTTGAGGTTTCCAATTACTGCGTAGCCATGAGACCGGTGACGTTTCAGTGGCTTCTAAGACGTCGATGGTCCCCGCACGCGGCGCCATATATACCGCACGTGGACGGAGGCAGAGAGGCCCGAGAGTGGGGAGACGGGGGATGTAATTAACGTGACCAGCTTGCAGCGAGACACTGATGTATCTATCTTCCTACCCGCTTCGTGGCGGACGGATGGTTATCTCTCTACCCTCACATAATACGCGTCGTATAAGACCTACGAACAAGGCGCTCCGCGTGCAAATACGCGAATCGCTCATTGCCGCTTGGAGCCATGTTTCCGCAATGCAGTTTACCGAGACGCTTTCGTTCGTTGACCTATTTATTAAATGGAAAACGAGAACGTATATATATTTTTCTTCTAATTGTCTTCGCTGAAAAACACTGACGTTTTCTAAAGATGACAAAATATTCACAAAGTAATTTATAGATGAATAATTGAAATTCATAGATTTTGTTTGATATTTGGATGGATATAGATATTTCTGCGCGAGTGTGTAGAAGTGTGCGAATATTGAGTGTCTCGAGTCACTTGATATTATTGCAGATGTAGTTCAGTCGTGAATACCATCTGTCTCTCCTTCTGAAAATAGCTACTTGGAAGGAAAAGAAAGAAACTATCTCGGGAGTACCATTGGAGGTTTGCACAGCCGACTGAGCGCCATAGTCGGAACTCCGCGAATTGCGAACTAGGCTCCGCGCAATGGAATTTCGAAGTATAATGAAGGAATTTATGCAGTATTTTTCTGCGGCCACTTTCACAAGGCCGTTCGAATATTCAGAATTATTCTTCCCGGGAAGATAAGCAAGAAGCGCGAAGCGCGGTGGGAGTATCGTTGAGAGCAACGACCGCCGTCGTGTGGGTTAATCTTCAGATGGACCGTCCGTCGAGGGAGTTTCGTTTACCGTCCTAAAAAGAGAAAGAAAGGGAGGGAAGAGATGTAAAAGGCGCAAGAGTAGGCGGACGGAGTCTCATAGAAATTGCAAATACGCCGGTGTTTAATCCTCAATTCGTCCAGGTACGAATTACCGCGACAGAGCGTTATTAGCGAAAGGACTCGTGAACTCGAGAGTCATGAATGTAAGACGTTCTCGGCGAATCGTCAGGACTGACAAGAGCTAAAACCCGCTAGTTTGATGTTAGCTATAACTCTCGTAGCTCGCTGCTACCTCCATCTTAGGCAGTGTCCGTAAGGGACGCATTACGCAGAGTTACGATTACGAGTCGGACGCTCATAGCTCTTTCACCGTTTTGGAAGTTTCACATTCGCAGCTACTGGTCGTTGGGATTCGCCATTCGGCGAATAAAAATATCGTTTCTTCTCGGTCTCTTGTGTTTATTCTTTTAAAGAAACAATTAACGGGGCTCGACGTACTTCTCCACTTTTCTTACTTTCACGTATTGATTAACCTAGCGCTTTCAAAAAATTGATAAAAATAAAAAAAAGCTTAGCGGAAATTGGATTCTACCATAGCTGTTGTCATAGCAGTCACTTGTATTATATATAGCTATTTGGATTGATTATTATAGTATAAAGCATCGCGTAATATTACAATTATTACAGCAAGCTCTCAAATGATATATTAAAAGTATTATTAAAATTTACAGCGACCTCTCAAATGACATTAAAAATATTATTAAAATTTACAGCAAGCTCTCAAATGACATATTAAAAGTATTATTAAAATTTACATGAATAAAATATTTTTTTTTGCATTTTACTAATTATTTTCCTGTTTAGCTATATTATTCGAATAATATAATAAATGATTAAATGCATATTAACTCCTATTAACTTTCCCATTCTGTCATGTGCAGGTGAATATTACGTAACGGAAATGCGTGCTACAATCAATGTACATAAATGTCGCGTATATCGAACTTCATGTACATATCTCAATCTGCACCAAAACCAATCACGGCACAGGTGTGACCATGAACTCCGATAAATTGTTATGTGCTATGGTGAAAATGGAAGACGCGTTATGGCTATTCTGTCATATGCGTCATCCATTCGCGGTATTATCAATTTTGCTACTTCGATGAAATTGTGACATGTCATCTTTGTAAATCTCTTCGGTGTTTGAAATTGAAATGTACGATTTTCGTTTAAAATTACAGAAAGACATTTCTTAACTAAAGAGTTCAAGTTTAATCATTGAAAAGATATAAATCAAACCAAAAAGATACATATTTCGCAAGATACTTTTATCAAAAATCTCAGATATTATATAAGTAATAAAGCAGTGCAATATTTAGAAAATTATTTAATAAAATAAAATAATTAATAAAAAGATGTTATTTTATATAAAAAAATTTGTATCGCTATTTTAAAATTGTTGCAACGTTTTTTTTACATAGAGCATATTTAATATTTTACAGAAAAATTATTGATCAAAAGAAAATTAATAAAGCATAAAAGACTATACAATTTATTTCATAATTTAAAAACATAAAGATCTTCCGATAATATAATTACAATCACTAATTACTTAAACATTTAGCGATTAAATCAGAATGATCAAGAAGCGATGATCAAAATTCATCGATGAATAGAACCCTGCTATTGGCATACGTCTCTCTTCGTAGTAAACGCTTTATACGTTTAACGCATATTGTATAGGGTGAGTAAACTAGAATTGATGCATGTTGCACGCGCTCCGAAATGTTGGCATACAATAAGATCGTGGGAGTGGTGGACTCGACATTCTTGGAAGCTTGCGCGGTAATTTGCGTGATGCAATTCGAACTTGGAAGGAATTTCTCGGGAATCGCAGCTCTTTCGCAATACCAGCGCTGGACCGAAACAGAGAGCGCGGGCGCGTATACGCAAACTTGGTCGAAGGCTTGCTAGCAGTGGCACCTGTCGTGCCCGGCTAATCTTGAACACGTGTTTCCTTGTGTTAGCTGGCCTCATGCCAATGCGCAGAGAATGGTCATTGTGCAGTATCACGCCCTATAGGAGCAAGCATGTTTGCCACGGACCTCGACTGTTACGGTCTCGCGACTGTATCCTTGCGTGCGCTCCATAACGTCTAAATTTCTTCACGGTTTATAAATGTATGCAACAACTGATAAACATCTTTTACAAAATGCTTCGTTAAATTATTAAAGTAGCGCGCAACTTTGCGAAACACGAGATAACGTGAAATTAGATAACATCACTAGCGTCGGCGTCCACCTAAAATTGAATATCAAAGTGAAAAAGAATTTTCAGAATATTCAACATTGAGATAATTAATTAAGCGGAAATTGCTAAATTAATTACTGCTTTAATCAAAGACTTTCGCATAAGTAGAAGATTCTTTGATATAATACATGCTTAGAGAGAGTTTAGCTATATTAATGTTTGCACGCTCGATATAAACTTGCACATTGCAATTTCGTTGTTGTAGTAATAGCAGGAAACATTCAGCGATAAGTTCATCAAACTGATGCTAAAGACATTTATTTTCTGCGCAACTCGTTGAAATAACTAGGTGGTCGAAGCATATGCGTGTTTCTTTAAATCTTCAATGTTATATTTGTGCGATTTAAAGCTGCATATGTGTTTTACTCGTTTGAAACTGCTTCCGCATCTAATTTCAACAGTATATTCCGTGAAAATGTTATCGATGTTTTCGTTTCGTATGACTAGAGAGTTAGCGTTAAAATTAACTAGCCGCGCCGTCAGAACTCGGCGAGCGAGCGGTGCGCCGGCGTGTCGAAACGCGTGCTTCGACGTAAATATAGACACGCGCCGTCACATGTCAGGGAATGGTCATTAATGATGTAAGCGTTTGAAATTTAATACTCGATGATTATCTTGCAAACGTGACGTTTAGATTTCGATAAAGTCGCGTTGCTGGTAAATGGGCTAACGAGCAATCTGATATTTTAGATCCCTCCATAAGAGCCGCCCTGCGCTGGCTATTAATTATTTCACATTAAATGCAACAATACCGTTACTGTAAACACATTTCACGTGTCACGATACATTGTCAGTATCTTACATGATACACTTTATAATCTTATGATAGTTAAATATTGTCGGCTTTCAAATGCCTTTTAAATTAGCGCGAATAACAATTTTTATGAGCATATATAAAACAATAAATATGAATCAGTGTAAAAAGTGTCAAACTATTGCTCGTTATCCGGCAAGACTGAAAAACATTGAAATTTATTGCAGTAGTTGCATTATTTTCAACAATGTAGCACATTATAAGCGAACAGTAATTTCACAGATAGTTAATAATTGAAACGAAAATATAGAAAACATATTAAAGTTTGTGATAAGTATTATACAAGTCATATTATGTTTTCAAAATTTTTTAGTTTAAAATAATCTCTCACTTATAAGCAGTTAATGAAGTTATAAAATAATGCGAAAAAAGCTAGTGGTTAATAATAAATATTTTGATTATATCTACTTGCGAATAAATTACTCTCAATATATGATTACTATATTATTGACAATAAATACCGTAAGAAACTATGCGTTTAATTGCAACGGTAGGAAAATCTATTGTATCGTGATGAATTGAAGAACAACAAAAGCACTTCACGAAGAGTAGATAGTATACATGATTGCCTGGAGGGCATACAGAATTTGCTGTTCCTCGCGCTTCAGACTTGCAAACTATTCCGCACGAAATTGCCAATAAAAGTGTATTCCACAGCTATCATACTGGCCTAGTAAAAGATACAACTCTGTGTGTTATAGTCAAAGTAAATGAGATTTCCGCGTACTTTTATTTTTGGAAAAAATCGCTATGACAAGAAAGAAGTCATCTATTACCTACACCGTAAAATCATAAAGGCCAATAATTCATATTTAAAAATATTTCGTAAATAATGTGCCACCTATCATATCAAATTTGAATAATAGATTCTATTATAAATTTCAATTTGATTTTTCTCTAGCAACCTTTTCCAATATATTCATTATATCGCTATAAATTATTTTATTTCAATTCACGTTTTCAATTTTTCTTACTTGATTACAAAACTTGTTAGTTAACGACTAAATATTATAATGATTAAAATAATCTACGCGTGTCGTTAATAATAACGTTTAATTGAGACGGCTATTATGAACTTTTTCAATTTTATTCTACGTCAACTATGTTATCTAATAAATGAGAAGTCTGGCGAACACAGTCGGGCCAACGGCAGCGTGTAGTTGGTTGGTATCGCAACCAATTTCCAGCGAGTAAAATTACTCGAGGTCAGACCACGAGGCGTAAAGCAGTAATTGCCATTTACCCGGGTCGGCCAGTGGGCACCGAATATTCCATTAATGATTTAGGGTGGCACTTTCGCCGGTACAGAGCCCACTCGTCGGGCTACATTTCCGCCACGATAATTCATCGAGCACTTAACGATCTTTCAATAATGAGTGAGTCAGCAGTCGGGCAAACGAAACGTGTAATTTACGTTAATGACACGCGCGTGCTAATTAATTAGATATGCGATTCCGCCGTCGATTCTTCCTGCGTTCGTTGAAACAAGACGGTGCGCGACGGTCTCGTTTCGGTCATACTAATCGCGAGTGAAAATAATATACTTTCGATTGGCGGAGATGTTAAGATTGCAATCTGAACAATGTGTACGATTCTGCAAGTGAGTTCAATCGCGTCCTTCAATATTTACCGCATTATTTTCGCCCGTTCGTTCGAGTTAGCCTTTTTCCATGAGTTAAGACTAACGTCGAGATTCGAACGCATCGAGTCTTCGCTATCACACCTGATGACTGGAGATATAGTCTTATCACTGTTTAATCACTGATAAACTCAACGTGAAAAATTCCATGGAGAACAAACTAGAAGTGTGATAAGTTTGCGATATAACGTAAAATAATCTCGTGAAACGTTACTATCCATAAAGCGAGAAGTATCCTCTTGAAGAATATTTACTATAAAATCTTGACTAATATCACAAATATTTGTATTCAAATAAAAGAAATTACGCATACGCATCGCTGCAAGTCGGCTTTTTCAATACTGTCGATGTTGCCAAATAAATATAAAATATGACATTACCTAACAATAAATACTTGACAAAGCAAAGAAATTAGAACGAGTACATTAAATTGCAAAACGTTTTGTAAAATGCAATATGCAACAGTCTCTGCTATATAGCTATCTCCTAATGTAAACTTTCCGTAGTTTACATTAGTTTCGAGTTTATTTGAAGATGATATATTATACAATACATTATAAATAGATAAAAGAAACTTGGAATTTTTCATATGTTGTTTGAATAGTACAGGAAGAGAGAGACACATTTCTATAATATAATATCCCGAAATTCGCGAAGTTGCAAGCATAAGACGTTATATTACAACGAACCCGCCGCTCATGTTTCAATGAGACACAAAACGCTTCGTACCTCGCAAACGGGCCTCTTTCGCGTAGATTAAGAGAGGAAGCGCTCGATGAGGGTGTCGTCGTCGGGCTCTGAACGCGTAATATCGTAAGTTAAGACACGCCGGAGAATTGCTGCAGAACTCTGTGAACGCGTACACACACAGGTAAGCGGGACGATGCAAGAGCAACGGCGCCACGGTACAACGGTTATTCGATTATCCTATCTCGTCATCAACCCTCTGTCGTAACCGTTTCTAGCCTGCCCCGGCGTCTACCACCTACGCGCTACTTTTCATAATAACATTCCCCGCCAGTTGATTTCGCCGACATCTACGGCCGATTTTTGCGGGTATTTTGTTCAATTGCGTGAAAACGAGGTAGATCAATTCACAAGGTGCCAGCTCTCCCTTCAGGGAACTGATATTTTCTGCGTGAAACACGATGGCGAGAAAAAGTAAGTAGATAAGATCTTCATCCGGATCGCTAAAAAGCCTTGAGAAAAAAGTATACGGTGGAAACTAGTAGGTGGTAACTAGTTTTTTAATATCTGATCAATTAATCTGACGCTTCGTTTTCATGATGCCGCACTTCATAAAGTTAAGACTTATAGTTTTTCGATGAGCCTCTTAGATTATTCTCCTTCTTCCATAGCGTGTCCAAGCACGCTAGCGAGAAAGTGAAAAAAAGCGACTGATCGATCTTTCAGCAGTGACGGCGAGCGATGCATCTTTCCCTGGGGTGAGATGCGAGAGGCAAGTCGTGCTGGATCAGAGGAAAAGGAAAAAGGCGAGGCAGTGGCGTAGCGAGGAAAGAAGGACGTAAATAAGAACGACGATAGAAAGGGAAGCATGAAACGAAGGTGAGTAGGGGAAGCAGACAGACCCTTACAAAGGCAAGTTAAGAATACCTTCGCTATGCAAGACCAGCTGCGTTCTTAAAAGCATATTTGGCTCGGTATTTCCGCTACGGTCGCGTATATACAGCACCTTCGAAACAACTTGAATTTCTTCGCGCCGCAACATCGTTAGAGCTCCCTCCTCGGCAACATTGTCAGAGGTATAATAGGCGTCAGTACTCCTGCCATTGTTACGATGCATACCCTAGCAGCAGTACTCCAATTGGAAGTGCAAATTCTCATTTTTTTTTAATTTATAGTAAATGTCGTTTAACTACATTCTAAAAGCTAGTCGACTTATACTTCCTTCTTCTCTGTATCTGCTTACAAACGATAACAACAAGATAACAACAATGTTCAAATGGACAATTGTCTTACTGAGCATAGTTAGAAAATGAGAATTCTTGTAATATTCAATTAAAAGTACTTTTAAGATAATAAGAAAGTTTTTTCAATTTAGAAAAGTAAAATACAGTATGTGGTAAAAACGTTTGAAATTATAAGCTCGACTTTTTTATATTCGATTTTAATGAGATTCTTTTTCGCCGTGTAAAAAAATTAATTTCTACAATTAGCAAAATTTCTTGATTACAGTATTAATATTCATCAAAATCTTTGCGGATATCAATAATATTGTAAAGGAAAGTATATGTTGTGCATATTTGTTGTAGCATAATTCAGGATATTTTTAAAATGTTTCAAAATTCAAACCTGAGAGATGTTTATACGATCAGTTTGACAATCATAAATCTAAAGACGTTTTACTTTCAAAGTGCAGATTACGTAAGAATTATTTTAAAATATAAATAAATGAAAATTATAATCCTTCTGTACATAATTAAAGATAGAAAGCAGCTGATTAAATGTTCGTCTCTTGAAATTCTAAATATTCTTTTATGAAAAGATGTCAAAAGCCATTTTCCACAATATTTATCCAAGTTTTTATAAAACATTAACCCACAATAGCGATTGTTATCACAAAACATTTTCCAAAAATTCGCTTTATTTTACTTGAACCATATTCATTTTTTGCGATATTCTTAAGCTTGTACTTCAAAAACAAAGCATCTCCGGATACATGTACGTTATAAACTTTTCTCATTATTTTAGTATAACATGTTAACAAAGTTAGAACTAACACTATAGAAATACTCCGCACATTATAATAAAGCGTCTTCTGAGAGCTTATACACTCGATGAAAAGAATGCAATTATCAAAGATGAAAACCTCTCATTATTGGATATTTCTAAATTTTATAAATATCTTTTATAAATCGTTCTAAAAGTGACGCATGGGAAAAAATTTCTGGATTCACATTTAAATATTGAATTCTTAATGGCAGTATTGTCTTTTAGCAATATTACACACATAAGATTAAATACACAAAACAAATGGAAATCTTTAAAATAAAATCAAATTAAAGAAAAGCGTGCGCAAATTCTGCGTGACAGATGCATTTTAACAAACGTCACTGCATTGAACTCAAAATCATAAGTCGAACTATTCGGAAAAAATGGTATGTAATAGTCCTCTCGGTCATTGGTTGCAGTTTGATATGTCAAATATGTTTGCCGTTGGCTACAAAGTGATAGATAATTGAGCTCCATATCGACAGCAAAATCGAAAGGGCAGGCACGAGCATATTTGCGCAACGTCTATTTCAGTTACTAGCAAAATTCTCACTCTCGTAGCGGTGCAGCCGTTGCTGTTTATTTATCTTGCAAATGCGCCAACATGTGCAACAGACCATTTTGCATTTTGACGCATATCACTCGGCATTTCTGTAGTACATGTCTCAAAGCGAATAGTAAAGGAGAACGCGGATGAAAAACAAATGTCAATGTGAAGTTGATGACATCGCTAAAGCGATGTCATTTCCGCAAATGTCGCGCGGTTATTTATCCCAGCTGCAAATTGATTAGACACACTATACGACACGACGTTACAATGCCCTTTGCTGCAAAGTGGAAGAAGATTTAATTTATTATCCAATCTATTTGATCCTAATAATTTGTCCATATATTTCTCTAATAAATGACTTTTGAAAAAAGAAAAGAATATATAAGATGTCGAAATAATCGTGAGCGGAAGAAAAAGAATACCTCTCTATTCGTGAAATACGCCTACCACAATATCATGTGTCAAATAATTCTTCGCTATTTCCTATTGATCAAATTAAACGATACAATACTTCTATCGCTTATGCGAGAGAAAAAAATTGCACAATAGCAGCTTTAGAAAGAAACGAACGCGGTATGCTATCTGCACGATCCGATGTGGCTGGCTGCGATAAGAACCGAATGCACGAGCGTTATCTTATCATTCCGGAGAGCACATACGGATCCTGCCATATGCCATTAACGCCCCGACGTATCACGCACGGTGGCCGCGTGTATGAAGAGTTATCGGACGATCGTAACGAAGTTACCCATACGTCAACGTGCAGCCCGATAGCTCTCGAAATTTTTTCCCGAGCGCTTCGCCCATCCAGGAAATCTGCGCCGCGCGGATCCTCGCATGACGAAACGGATCATTGCGTCCGGTTTTATCGGCGTAGCGGCGATATAAATCTGTCAGGATGTTCGAGAGGGTTATATCATACACGAGGTTCGCGCTCGATCTTTTGTCGACGAAGATCCAATGGGATCGAATGGTGTTAAAATGTTGGGGCAATATCCATTTCAAACATAATTAAGACGTATCTAGACAGATACGAAGAGCTGTAATAAGTAGAGAATGCTATCCTTAAATCGGATTAATCTTAATTCATTCGACGTGATTATTCAAGGTTATTTCGAAAGAGCAAAATTTTTAATAAATGTAAAATTGAGACACTGTAAAACGATTATTCACATTAAATTCTAAGAATGAAATAACTAAATTTAAGAGCAAAATATACCAGCTAGCAATTTCAAACAGAATGCCGATACTGCTAAAGCCGTCGATACTTATGAGGCCGTCGTTGGCTAGGTGGTCTTTCATTAATGCGTGCTTGCTGCAATAAACTTTTTTCCAGCTTACGAAACGGGTGATATAACGCCTGATATCCTCCGGCGTCCGATATCTGCCGTGAATACCGTTCGATGCGGTTAAAGTTTACCGAGAACGTAAGAGGATTCAGAGGGGATACTCCTATCTAGCAGATAAATATAGCATGTAGGAACAAAAATGCCGTGTTCTATTCACTTTGATGATGCAGCTCTCGAGATAAATACGAGTAAAAAGCAGGAAACACAGTGCCCGCATTTGCCGCACATGTCTAGATTTTTGTACTAAAAACCGACAACAATATACGTGAATTACTAAAGTGATAACTGAAATATTACACTAATAATTAGATGCAAATAATTGCATGCAATGTGCAAGCAATAAGCGATTAATTTAATCATATATACCCGTTATACATATTTGTCTTATACGCAATCTAAAAGAAGTTTTTTGCATTAATGAAATCTAAATAAACCACACGAGCATTAAACTTCTTGTTATTACGTAGATTTAAAAATTTTTTTCACAGTAAAGCAAATCCCTTTTATGTTCCTTCAGCTTACAATTAGTGTTTTTCACACAGGATTTATTTTTTTAAACTTTAATTCGTCGTTTTAAGCTTTCTCTGTGCAAAAGAAGTTTTACATTTTGTATTCAGATAAAGTCGAAATTATCTTTTATGAGACGACTAGTTGTCACTTTACACACACATCGAGACACGCGTCAATTACGAAATATTTCATAGTTGGCGCGGGAAAGTGTTAAAGCTATAAAATTCCGATTTAGTCGAGTGTGAAAAATCGCCACATTAATCGCGTAAAGATGCAATTTGATTGCAAAAAGAGCAGCATGAGCAATCTTGCTATTCGTTGTGGTCGCAGCGTGCATAGAGAGGCGGGCGCTGGCAGTGGTATTAACGTAACCGACGCTCGTTACTTTCCACTTAGGTGATCGAGAGAGGCGAGGAGCCTCGTTTCGGCTGCAACGGCGAGCTTTTCCCGGGCTGCCATACACCACCTTTTAGCCTCTTGCTACCGTCTTCCACAACCATCCTAAAGTTCCTCCTGTAGCTCTTTCTCCGAAAAGTCGCTCCAATTATTTCAATTATTAAAACGCGCTGCACTGCGGCGCCGTGTTGCCTCTTTCCGGTATTTCCTGACGCTTTTAAGCCCACGCCAGCAGTCGGGGCGTTCTCTGATCAATTCCCAGCTGCTATTACTAATCCGCCGACGTCGAGAATCGTGACGGTCGAAATGGTGAAACTTTTGACTCGGACGTTGTCGGCGATACATGGCGAGCACGGAGACACGAGTTTGTCCACGCGAATGTACAGAGCTGGCGAAGGTTTCGTGATGGCCGGCAATAAAAGTCGCCGGTAGTGATTGCCATCTAAATGTATGCGAAAACGTAGCGGCGGTCGTGTAGTTCGACGAAAGGGACGAATGTCGACGACGTAGGTTAACTAAGCTCAGATTGGAAGCAGAAGGGTGATTTTCGACTACGTGCTTTACAGCTACGACGCGTTGCACTAAGCGCGATGCAGTAATATTCGGCGATTACAAGTTAATTACGCGGCACGGCGAAATTATCTGCCATTATCGCCACTAATGAAGCAATTTCTGACACCTACTTAATTGCGTTCGGATGAATGGGCGAGCGGGTAGATTCGAACGTACGCGACTGCCGCGTTTCTCGCGACGCTACGAGGTGATGTAATTTCTAGAAAATATACACATAATTACGCATTATGTGTGTTAAGTATGTGTGCGTGTTAAAATTATTGCAAACTTAATAGTTTGGGAAAATCAAGCTCGTATCGCAAAGATATTGACGCGTTAATAATTGTTAAGTAGAATTGTATACTCTCTGCAGAATGTCTAGTCATCGAGATATCGATAATCCTTGAGCTACAACCAACTAGAAATTGAAAGTTATCTCGATAAAGTTTCAAGAATTCAAAGATAAACAACAGAACGTTGTATTGGAGTTAACTTAAAGTAAGCTTGTGTTTAACGGAGTTCCGTGTCATTAAAATTCTGCTTTCTGAATTTTCTCAAGACGTGTCGTATGGATTTGTGTTGATCATATTTAACTCGATCTCTTAAAAACTTGATACTTGTAATTAATGATCGAAAATCAATTTGTCAAAACTTACGAATTAATCACGTAACTTACAATCTTAAAAACTACTTATGTAAATGCCCGTTATTGCATATACTTAATTGCTATTTAGAAATATTCCATTCCGCCGTTCTTTGGCATTCGATTCGCGATTATGTCTCCGTAATTTTGGCTGTTACGATGTATGTAGGTATAAAACGACTGCCATAAGTGGATCGCGGTAGAGATATAGGAATCCACCGTGACGTACGGTTGAACCGAAAGCATCGGGGAATTGCTCCCTAATTTCGGCACCGCTCGGCTTATACCACTCTCTTGCTCTTCTAACGACTATGCCTCACGCCACGCGATTACCACGGGACTTTTAGGGGCGAGCGATGCCATCGATTTCCAAGTCGGAACAGCTCTCTACGTGGCCATCTCTCCGCTGGTATGTCTATGCGTTTCCGCATTTACGTGTCGCAGACACGCGCTCGTCTATGTTCAGAGACGGCCGACAATGAAACTGTCTCGGCGTAATATTTTCTCGACAGACCAGTCCAATATCGCGCGACACGCACCGTATTTAATTCCCAGCGCCCGGCGTATTTAGTACACATCGCATTAATTGAAATTTCGCGAGTCCGGCAGCTCGACGTGTCCTCAATTTTAATGTCATTATCGCTGTAAACGCGATTGTTGCGAAATCCATATTTCTTCTGATACAATAACAGTGCTTACAATGCTGGTTCGTTAATTAATTTTGTATTACGATGGTAATCACGCAATTACTTTGTTAATATATGATAATCGATCTTTATTGTATAGTATTTATGTATATAATTTATAAATCCCGAAGAGAGTCTTATCTGGAAGAGTAGAATGTAACATTTTCTCGCAAACCGATAGTTAACAGAAGTGTTAAAAATTTTATAGCATATAATTGTGGATATATAATAAAGAATGTAATTTTCACAAAAATCAGAGAAAGTAATTCGTACCTTTGGATAGAATAAAATTTAAAATCACGGAGGAAGTTACAGATTCCGGTCGAAGTGTAAAAAGGAGTTGTCCAAAGAAACCTAAGAGCTAGCTCGCCGGCGCGAACGCGTAAAGCTAATTTTACTCGTCGTCATCCGTCACTCGAAATTGGCAGATCGTAGTAGTAGCAGCCGCCTTCTCTACAGCTAATTACGTAAGCAGACCGACATTTCTCAGTGGCTTCGCGACAGAAATATTTGGCCTGTAATAGCATACGACTTGATGTCGTTTCACATCTTGCGAAGTATGAATTATGTCACGGGAATGTGCGTCCATCAGTCGAAACATTACATTTTTATCAATTTAAAAGTGATTCAAAATATTTCAATGTGATTTAATGGACGTTCTATGCGAAAAGAACATTAGTGGGCGACAAGTTGATTTTATCGAAATCAGTTTGAAATGTATGTTTCCACTTAAATGTTTCAAAATGCAAGAAAGCTTGTCAGAAATTGTAAAATATTTTGGCACAACAGAAACGTGAAGCTGTTGTAATGTGTTTCATAAATATTGATTGTAATAAAACCACTGAGAAATGGATTTGCGGTGCGCTTGGTTGGTTTAACTTGGCAAAAATAATCTACTCACGTACAGTTTAAAGCGCGCACACACATACAAACTGGTGATTCTAAAATAAACAATAATCAAAATTAATATTACGCACAAGCAAAGATATATAATATGTATTATATTTGCAACAAATCTTGCGTCCGAAGTAAAAAGTAATTTATCTGCGACAGAATATGCAAAAGATATACAAATAAATATGAGTAATACATGTAGAGAAAACGACGCTATCTCTTCTGGAGAGAGCGGATATAATTAGGAATTAAATCAACACGATAAAGTGAGACATGATGAGGATGTGCGCGAAGGAAGTTTTGCAAAATTAAGGCTGCATCGTCGCGTTTTAAAGTAGAACGCGTACAATGCTGAGCTAAAAGCACTCTTCAAGCATCTTACGGTGGCGTTGTGTGATATATAACCGGTGTAGACCTTTCGAGAGCCCCGTCACGGTCCTTAGAAGCCAGCGCATAAAACCTTGGTAAATAGAACATAAATTTCTTCCTGGCGATGGGGAGACGTTCAAATAAGAGAGCAGTAAGCGCATCGCCAACCAGCCGACGTTATCTTCGCTCGCGCGTAACATCGGCAAACCTGCGCGTTCGTCTCGGTGTATGTACCAGTACACTGGGTATATCCAGGGGATGATAATTCCTAGCAGTCTGGCAAACGATCAACATCGCACGCGCGTTCGACGTATACCCCATGTAAACTCGTCCGACTCCCACTGGGAGTGCGACGCAGGCGGAGACAGATAGCGCGGCAAAGGATTAGATTGGTACAGGTAGTCAAATAACTGTTCCAACATCTCTCCCAACCGGGGCAATAAGTCATTTGCCATCTGCAAATTGTTGAGGATAGAGGAAGAGAGGAAGATTTCCTCTCTTCATCGAGATTAGATATTGTCGCTTCTCACATTCCCGACGCTCGCGTTAGAAATATTTAAAAATCGTTAAACAAATAGAATGATTTAAGGAATATTTAAGTTTTGTGCAAAGTTGTTGTCGCGTTAATTCTTGCAGTTCTCCAAATGTATATGTGATAAAATTAATTTACTGTCCGAGTAACTATTTTGCAAATAATCGAAGATTTATAAAATATTTTCAAGAAAATAAGATAAATTGCGTTTTTATATTACTATATATAATTAAGAAAAAATTATATATTAATTAATAAAAAATAATTCAGAAAAATTGTTATTTATATGCGGTCTTTCTATAACGTAACGTAGTACTGTAACGATGCAAACGTCTTATGAAATAGAAGAGATTTAATAAACTTCCGGAAGATAATGAATTTATAAATGCAATTCCGTAATCGAGCTTCGCGAATACTCTTAATGACCAAGTACAAGCAGAGTAAAAATGAGAAATTAATGAAAGTATAATATAAATATAATTTATAATAATCAAGTTAATACGATATAGCTCTATCACGCGATGCTTTCTCTGCTTACACATTGACTCGGCCCTTCAAATGTGAGGCATAACAAATAAATATTATGGTAAATAAATCGATGACATTCATTGCGTTGGTGTTAATGTAGCCTGAAAATTTCTAAACAAATTGTCGTAGTATACATCAATTGCACCAATTTACGCGTTTCGCTCATTACGAGATGCGCGCAACGCCGTAACACGGAACATAAGTTCGAAGGAGCGTGCAAAGCTGGAATGCGGTAAATGCAGCGCGACATTCTAGCGCGACTGTGAGGAACGAGCGCGCAACTAATTGTCCTGATTTATGCACGTAGCGCGAAACGCTTAAGCAGCAACGGCCGACACCGCAACCACCCGAGGGGAACGCGATATTCAATTATATGGCCAGCTGGCGACCGTCCAATCGCACTTCGGCCGCTTTGATACCATTCGTTCGATCATCGGTCGTGCGCGCGGCTCTTCTCTACGCTACGTCGATAAGGGCGGGCTGAGCGCGACCACGCATGAAACTACCCCATTCCCTTTCACAAGCATAAGCCTGCGGACGTGAAAGCTATACCGCCCGCGGTCGATCGATGGTGTCCAAACGAGTAGTAAATGTATCCGGTCCTTGCAACTCAAGCGAGGGGGGGGGGGGGGGCTCTCTTGCGGCAGATTTACATTCCGCGACACAAAATTATACAAAATAGCCAACTTGGAGGAAGATCTATAAAAAGTTATTACTTTCGTTTCTTCATACAGCAGAAGCAAACATCAATATTGAAACGTTATTGCAAAATTGTTACATTAGTAAATCGTATGATGAGATAGATAAATAAAAGATTCTTTGTTACGCTTATACATCATCTTATTTTTAATGGTAAGCGTAACAGCTCAACAAAAACTATTTTAACGCAACGAGCAAAACAATAGCTGCGCGGGGTCATAAATCGATCTGGCTAGAAAATGTTGGCGTAATGACCATGCTATATCTTACAGCCTCGCGTCTCTCTTTTATGGTCGGACTGCGCAGTTGAGGGTGGCAGTTCTATCATTGTCACCTGGGGATGGTGAGGGGTTGGTTTCAATGTAATGTCATTGCGTGTCTATTTATCATACAGACGTACATATTTTTCTGTACAACGTCCGCAGTATCGTGCAGTTTCACGAGCACGGATTCGATAAAAACTTCGCTAGATTATTTCCGGAATCCTTTAATCTCTGTTCACGCCAGTTCCGGTAAAACCCATCGTTCTCCCATGGGGCACCATTTCCTTAAACCAGCAAAGTGCATTGCAACTTCGGAGTAGCATTTCATGTACGTATAGCACTCTCAACGCTTTTTGTCATTACCACAGAATGCATTCACCGATCCATGAATTTTAATAAATAAAAATTTACACTCTGAATTAAAGATTTTAATCTACTCAAAATATATTTTTTCATAATTTTTTCCTTTTCAAAGTTCTCAAAAAATATGCCAAATGTTTGCACCACTAAATTCAGTTAGTAAAAATAAATTGGCAAAAAATTCATTAATATAAGAAAATGAAATAAAAGGACAAATACGTAATATCAATCTTATGATATCAATCCTACGATACTGTATAGGCTTAAATTTTCATTCACAACATACTGTAATATCATCAATATTTATTGTTATTTAGAGTGCACCACTATCTAATCGTGCGAAGCACGCGTTTTTGCAAGATCGTTTATTCCCCGATGAACTTGAAGAGAAGCACGTCAGAAACTTCGATGACATCAAAAGCCCTGTGAAAGGAGCGTACCCTACATGTGCGCAGACGTGCGCTCTTTCGCACCGTGAATTTCTATTATCGGAGATGCTCCGAATTATCGCATACCGGAAAAGATGCAGATTGGTACCAATCTGCTCCCCTTGTCCGCGTCTCTTTTTACTCCTCCATTTCTTTCCTAAGCTGCATCCTCTCATTCTCTCAAGCGCAAATCGTCAGCCTAGCTACCAAGAGGATATGCGCTTGAACGATAAAACGGGAGACCGAGTGAAAGCGGTAGGAAGAGAGAGGCAGAGAGGAAGGGAGAGAGAGAGAGAGTGGAAATGTGTAGATGGGAGATGGTGGGAGGCTAAAGTTGACAGCGGAAAAATTGGAAAACGTGGATTAAAGGGCCTTTTACGTGACGGAAATACCTCCACCGAGACGACGACATTCGAGAAGCAAAACGAAGATGGCGTCTAATTCGGCGGTGCATCGAGGGATCAGAAACCGGCGAAGAGCGGTCGATGCGCGAAGTCCTTCGGAAGTGCCGCGGCTCATCAGTATCCATCACTAATAACGAAGAGTTGAACGTCAAAGTGATAGAGTATAAATCGAAGTTAGACGGCGGATCACGCGAATGCGACTTCGCCATCTCGAAGATGTTCCGAAGACGAGAGTCGGTAGGGAGATTCGAGGTTAGGAGTTTTACGGTCGTCGCGAGAACTTCCTCATCGTCCTCCTTGGGCCGCTCCGCAGGATTAAGCTCTAACGTCAAGCGCATATACAGGAAAGTTGGGCAACCGCCGAGCCGTGGCACGAGCTTCCTTACTCTGCTTTGCTCGGAAAATTTAAAGGTGAACTCGCGGGCACAAGCGTCCACGAGGTGGAGCGAGAAGTCAGCAAAGTTCACCATCGAAAAGAAGAGATTTCGACGAGAAACTTCGACTATGAACTCGGCCGCGATACATGGGTGCGCGCAGTTAGATATCGATTATCTCCGCGCCGATGAGCTTACGATTCTTTCGTCGTTATCCAACATCTTCGAAAGCTTGCGAGTAATAAGTTAATTACTTCTAATAAATTAAAATATTATGGATTGATTCAAATGAACTTTTTTCTTAAATACTGTTCATTAATTATTAATATGCGATGTTAGCAGCAAACGTAATTTATTATATTTTAATTTCTCAATGTTTGTCTAGATTAAAGTATATTACAAAATTATGTTATAAACTTTCCAATAGTTTTTATTTTTTAAACAAATATATAGATACTCTATTTTCTATTTAATAATCCGGTTATATTCACACTCGTAAGATAATAATGAAATATTTATTAAATCGAGAAATGTGTTTTACGAACAAGAATTCATCATTGTATTATGTCATTTTTGTATTATTATTCTTAATGATACACTTCAATCATTTCTATTAAAAGCACTAAAGATTGCTAAAATTCCAAAAATTAATCGCATAATTAAATTATCGAGGTTCCAAAACGGCATTTAACAATAATCATTTCAAGAGAAACGTCAATAAAACCTTTCTGGATATTCCTGTTCTTGCGAATTTCCCAAGTTCTGTTATATTTCCACAGATGTCTGACAATTGCGATTGTATTTTGACCATTGATAAATCTACCACAGCGATGGTAAAAATCGTACAGCACTTGTGGCAGGAAAATCGATAGCAATCAGGAGCCATGAGATCGTGGCGACAAGCGTCCGACTTCGATACGCGAACGACAGGTGGGTTTGCGGACGGCGACGAGTTTCAGGCCATTACTACTGCTGAATATTTCAGGAATGGGACGCGACCGTTGGGTGGTTGCCTGAAGGGGCTACCAAGGGGACAGACCACCCTCGCCTCTATTATTTATTACGTTACACTCGGAGTGGGGGCAGGCAAGGCTCTTCTCCACTCGTGGCACCGGCCAGATCCACCTACCGTTTCCTTTTCCACCCCTGCCGCGACCCCAGTGCATCATTGCACATTATTCATACGACAAAATTTGAATTATACATTCGATAGAATGTCGCGACGTCCACCGTCGCGTTTCCAGTCTGAACGCGGTGCCGTGATGCTAAATACCTTACCCGTTACGCTGTGCGTTTAAGGAGCAATAACCGACAACGACTTTGAATGTTGGAATGCGATGGCACGTTACGAAATGCAAATGCCCGTAAACCTGCAATACAGCGCAAGGAAGAGTTTTATGCCGAAATGGATAAGAAACGTTTAGTGCACTTGAACTTTTAGACCCAGTCTCTGTCTCTTAATTTAACTACTGGCTGAAAATCGTCGTATCTAATTAGAAACTTTTGTATAACAATATATATAAAAGTAGATATTAAAAAATATCATAATCATGTAAAAAAGTTGCCATTTTCAAGTTACAACAACATCTTTTCTCATTATAGCGTTACATCTGATAAATTTGATATTTGTAAAAGTACACTTTTCTGTACTCTTTTTCAATTCGAGTATTTTTGTAATCCTGTAAGATTTTTTAATCAACAACATTTTTTATATCATGTATTCTAATTAAGCAAGTTAATTGGGCGCAACGTCTGTTTCTTCCCTGATTCGCGACTTTTTCTAATTTGTTTTACTTCCTTCTTCTATCAATCCGCTAATTTTTATATCGTGTTGGTGCAAAATTTGTTTTCTTTTACCTAATACTGTAAAAATAATAGAAAATATAGAGTTGTTCAATTAAATTTTGCAAACGCGTTTTGTTGAAAAAGTAAAAACTATTGAAAAGATAGCAGTTATCTATAGGATGAATATAGAAAATGCGTCGTTCCCATATCCCTCGTAAAGCATGTCATGTGCACGCGTGTATCGTATATACAATCGGTCATAATGTGCGCGGCAGTCCAGCGATCCGGAAATTGAATCTAGCAATAGATGCCTATGCGAGCAATTTTTCTTCCTGCTGTGACAATAGCTAGCTCTTTAGATGTATGTACTCAAACAATTTTTTACGGCGATTATTTTCAGCACTATACTTGCCAATGATTGCAAAGAGTAATTTATCAATACCAAACAATTATTTATCACAACATGTAACGATTAATATCGAGAGTTAAATATCACAAACAATTTTCTAAAGACATTTCAAGATATTAAAAAAATTTTTAATCAAAATATATATAATGACGAAAATTTCCAAAGTCGCCGACGCCGTTAGTTATAAATCAGCCGATTAATATCTCAAAAATACATAGCAATGAGTTATTTTAAATCATTTATCACACAATATATTGCTAATTGTAAAAGAAATAATAACTCGCTTTTCCTTCGTTCATTTGATGACTAGCTGAAGAGAGTAAAAGCGTGACAATAAAAAGTACATTAGCACACAGGTAATTATAGTGCGAAGAAAAGAGAATGAGAGAATAAAAACAGATAACTGAGAAATTCAAGCGCACAGGTACGTATTCTAAAGAAATGTACATCAAAGTACCATTGGGATTCTTCTCCAGGGAAACAAGGAGTGTGAAAATCCAGAAATACTATTCTACACCTTTCGAAAAGACTCTCTAGAGATACATCTGGCTTCCCTTTACGTCGACCTGAAATTACCCTAAAATTAACCTGAAATTAACTGTCATATAACTGGCACTTAAGCTATTATATTCTTAGATTGCCTGTTTTAAGATACAATGGTTCCTACTATGCGAAAAATATTCCAATGAATGTAGTAAAGTAATGAAAACTGATATTTCTGAAAATTCAATTGTAATTAGCTTGGGAATTAGCTCACGAGCAACCGGAAATTAAAATATTTCTTCTACGAAATCTACTTATATATAAAAACGTAGTTTACTCCATATAAATTTGCTCTTAAACATAAAATGTAGTTTAAAAAAATTAAAAACATATAAAATTATCTTTCAATAATTCAACGATGTAATCGATGTAATTCAACAAATAAAAATATGTTTTGGCAAATGTGGTCATAAGAGAGTTTATTTAAATTTAGTTATTGCAATTAAGATTAATTTACCTTTCGCAATTATATACAAAAAAATGCAAAAGCAAAACAATTTTTTTATCACATAAAATAATCTACCCTCGTATTTCTCTTAAACTTATATTTATATTTGTTAAAATTTATACCAATTGCAGCAAAATAAACTGTCATCTGAAAAATATAGTACAATTTCTGGCTGACGAATTTTCTGGATATCTTCCCTCTACTGTCTACAATTGGTCGCCAAGTTGCGACGATTAAGCTACTATTTTCTTGGCAATATTCCCACTTTTTCCTTTGAATTCTAAGCTTTCCAGCTTGAAATCTAACAATTTTTTGAAGCATTACGAGCTGCGCAACAATTTTTTTTAAATCGTCTATTGATTTAATAAAAATATTTATCGGTAAAAATACAAAATTTAATCGTATCAAAAATTTTATTTACTAACTAATTAGGTACGAGATTGTTTTTGCAAAACCGTTATAAAACGATTGATTGCTTTGATTGACCACGGCAACGGATTGAGCGGTAAGGTGGTTCCCCACAAATTACGAATATTCTCTGGAACGGTTGCCTCCACGCACACGTAAACTTTGTGTTTAAATAGAAAAGAGCGCGGTTTAAAAATTCATAGGAAAACAGTCCGTGTGAGCGCACGAATAGCGCGGCTCTCATATCCGCCATAAAACGGATCGCGTGTACCTGCAGGATAGAAAGCGTACTTCGACCGTCGGTCACGGTTCATCGTTGATCCGGAAATTGGATCTGCCAATAAACTAGCTGTGCAAATAATTTTTCTTCTTTTTCCCATGCACCGGCGTCAATCAGAAACGCTCGTCTCGCGCGTGCATTCATACGCTGAAAATTCACGCTTTCTCATTCCGCGTGTCCCCCAGAAACAATTTTCTTTCCCTCATTCCACAATTTCCACGAGAGCAGAACAATTCAAACAAAATGTCAGAAGCGACTTAAAATATTTTTGTGAAACTAAACGCGAGGATTCTTTAAACGAATTATTTGTCAGTAAACAAACTTTTATTATAATTATGATATATGACAAAATATTGTCATATTTTATTAGAATATTTCAACCGGTACATTCTAGTGCAACTATTTTTGTTTCAAGCGATCTTTGTTTTTAGAAACACGCGCTAATCGTAAGAATATATAAAATTTAAAATAAAATTTTTTTACATTATTAATATATAATAATACGTCATATGTACTAATAAAGTATAATTTACTTATTAATTCTTTTTTCATTATTTAATCCGACAGGTTTAAATCAACTAAAAATAGCGAAAATAAAATATATACTGTTTAATATACCATTAATATACTTCACAGTATTAGTAGTATGTATAGCAACCGAGTTCTATAACATCAGGATGGAAATAATTTTGCTGACTTTTGCGAAGAAAATTGATAAAAAAACAGAGAAAACGTGAATCAACAAGCAGAAATTGCAGTATTTATTTTTCTTCGCAATTCATATTAACGATGCTGCCTGCTTTAATCAATAAATAATTAAAATAAAACGGAATGTAATCAAAATAAGGTACATTATTGCTATAGACAAAATAAAGTACATTATTATATTATATATATTGTTATGTGATTATTATTTAGCGATGCAAATAATATAAGATATATAGAGATATATATTTTTCTGCCAAAAAACTTTACTCCTATATTGATCGACTTAATGTATATAATAAGAGATCAGCACTTTTTTAGTTGTACCACTAATTATCTCACATTGCAAATCTAGAGCAAAGTTTGCGGCAGGAATTATCTAATCAAGAAGCGTTCTCTGTGTTTTTCTTGTCTGCATTTAATCCTTCTAAATGTATAGTTCAAGAAATCCGCTCTTAATTCAAGAAACTTGTGTCAATAGACAACTCAAAATGAAACGAACGAAGCTCGACTATTAAACGAGACGGAAGAAAAAGGGGGGAGGGGAGGGGAAGAAAAATTGCGCCCTCACTTTCTGGCTTTTGGAAGACGCGCAGAGAGATTGAGCCCTCGTTGTGTCGCGTCTGCAATGAATTACTTCTCATAAAGCAACTCTTTAGTTTCTGCTCTTCCAGTGGCTATTCGTCTCTCCTTCGAGAACCGAGGGCTTCCTTGCGCAAATAACAAATCGCCGCGTTTCTTCCCTCAGTTTTGAAAACTGCCGCCAAGAAGGGATTTCGGCGTCAGCCTGGAAGAGACATCAAATGTCAACCGAAGAAAAAGGCGCGGCAAAGGAGAAACAAGCGGATGAGTTTCTTCTTTTCTTTGCAGAGGACACAGAAAAGAGATTGAGCTCTCACGTGTCACATGTCGCACTCTCGACGAATTACATCTCGTAAAGTAACGTTACCGCGTGTCGTCCTCCTTCTGATCTTACACTTCTTTGCGATGCTTTCCGCTCTCCCTACGAAAACGTTTTCTTCATTTGAAAAGAACTCGAGCAATAAGGAAGCCGCAAGAGCCTCGGTCCGCTCCGAGTTTTTGCGGGACAGAGAACCTTAAATGCCGACCACGCCAAATTCAACGCCTTCCGCTGTTCTATAACAATAATGAAAAAGAATGCTTGCTGCGGAATGTAATGAAATGAAACAACGACCTACACAAGCGTCACATATTTTTGCGACTCGTTGTCGCTGATTTTAATTAAGCATTCGTTTTTGGTATTATTGTAACATTCTTGGATAAAGAATGTACAAAGAAATCGAAACGGCATGACCACAACTGCACAATTAATGTTAACTGCATTTTAATATTAATGAGAAATTTTGGCAAAAGTTTGATCATGGAATTACAGTAAAACACCAATTATATAGGTAAATTCGGCAACATTGATTATCCACACAAAATTTTCAAATAAATGAAATGTAAACGAGGTATTAAACAAATTATATAAATAACATAAATATATAATATAGTTTTAATATAAATTAAAAGTTTCTATTTATATATTCGGATATCAATAATCAGAGAAAATCAATGCTCGAATAATTTGTACTCTTCTGTATTTTAATGTATATTTCAAAAGAAGAGATTTCGTTAAAATAAGATAAAAAATTAAAATTTAATTTTTAATTAAAAATAAACCTTTAATTTAAAACATAATAATAAAAGATTTAGCAGTAATAAATAAGACAAGTAATAGATTCCGATAAAGTTTTGCTAAGAAAAAATAAATACTATAAATTGGTTTAATAGTGCTTAAAATTAAATTTAATGAAGTAGAATTTTGATGTTTTATTGTTGAATTTTTGCTTCTATTTGAACTGACACGTGTAAGGACAAAGAACTGCATTTTTCTGTCATTATAACAAACAATAAATTAGAATGTTCAAATGAATATTCGTAAAATTCAATAGTTCAAAGTTAGACTAGTATACTTTGCAACAAAGAGGATATAATTTTATATTTTTGCTCCTCTTCCTCTCTTTGTATCATAAAAAATAAGTACACTTCTGCGTCCATTTACAGCGCAAAGACAAAGTCTAATTCCGCCGGTTGATTACATTATTCATTTTCTACGGAGAAATAGTAGACAGAAAATTAATTTACGAAATATGCAACTACCTCTCATTATATCGTCTAACATGGCTATACGGCATTATGAATCAAGAGGAAATATAATATTTTCCTTTGCTGCAAACAAACATTTTCACAGCTGTAAATATTATCAAGCCGTAGGGATTTCCAGTTACATCACACGAGGTTTTATTTATTTCCGTTATAGCTAAATATGATTTTACTTATAAATTATTATTAAACAAAGTTAGCTAATTAATATGTTGATAACATTATCAATTACATATGGTAAAATATTTATTTTTGGAAACTTTATTACGGCTGGATGAAATTATTGTATGTATATTTAATATTTTCGCGAAAGTCTTAGATAAATTTTTTAATCAAAATTTACTTGCGATTAATTTGAAAATCATTAAAAACCAATTTTAAATTCGTGAGATAATATATTTCCTTTTCCATTGTTTATATTTTTTACACACCGTATTGACAAATAATGTGTATTTTTCAATACATATTTTTCAGATATTTTTGTAGCAAATTGTTAACAATGACGAGATGTTACAAATTTCGCACACAGTTCGTTATAGTATGGAGTCATCCATTTATGCAAGAACACGAATCCGTTGCCGACTTGGAATGACCACGGATATCCGGAACGCGAGCAAAAATAGCGTATCCGGGATGGAAGCCGCGACTGGAAACGTACTAATTTGTTTCAAAAGGTAGTACTATTAATTCTTAATTAAGCCGGCGCGCAATTCCCGCCCTCTTGGCAGTTTATACTGGCCTCATCTCATTGAGACACTGCGTAATATATTGAAACTTGGCCGGATTTCAACTACGAGTGATTGGGACGAGGTAGCAGTGTTATAATAGCAACGTTGCGTCCTCTCGACCCATTTTGGATCGGTGTGCGAACAAGTGAGAAAGAGGCGAAAGAAAACAGCGTAGAGAGAAAGAGAGAATTTCGATGGAAATGACGCAGGTACCATTCCACGGACGATAAAAACGCATTGAAATAAAAAAAAAGGACAGAGCGAACTGCCCGGTTCGTTCGAGGGCGATTGTGTGAGTGCTGCGAAGCGTTTATATTTCAAATTTTGCAGCGGCATCGTGTGACGTTTCAAAAATACAAATTTCGGTCTCTCGCTCGGTCGACACGTAGAGTTTCCCTCTCCGTTGAAAATCTCATGCACACTCGCCAAATGTAAATCCATAGAAAAATAATAACGTCGCGTAAACATCTACTCCCGTTCTTTGTGCAGGTACGAAAAAAAGAAGATACATCCTGTGCATTTGCAGCCGTCCGAAACATTTGCAACTCTGTGCGAATGCAGTTTACAGAGAGTGTACTGAGATTTATACAATACCTAATTAATAAAAAGTTTAGGTATTATTTATTTTAAAGAAAAAGTATTGAAATTATTAAAATTTTCAATATAAAAATTTTTTTATACCTAACTTTACTCTATTATTTTATTATTTTCAATGCTGATACCATTCTCATTTGAAAAAAATGATATAAATCCTTTAAAGAATAAAGCCTTTTATCCAATGATATTTTCTTATAATAATGATAGCTGATTCATCTCTCACTATGCTTTAATAGACAAGCGCACTTTTACGAATAATATAAATGCAATTCTAATGATATATAAATGTATATTGGTATTCTGTTAATTCTTCCGTGAAAAAATATATTTTAGTCCAGAAAAATTATTTGCATTCTAAATATCTTAAAATATTTTCCACACAAAATTACATTCCGTCTTTTGCGAAATAGTGCATATCGCAATCAATTTCAGCACTGCAATTCGCTTTTGTAGGCTTGCATACGAACCGCAAACCCATTCGCAAGAAATTCTATTAAAGATAGCCACACGAGGTAAATGCATTTCTGTGGGACGACATTGGAACGTCGAAATCGGGAGAATTTCTATTTTCCTCGGTTCTGGTGTCGCCTGCACCGTGTTTACGAGGATCGAACTAAGGAAGCGAACGGCGGAATAAAGCGCCGCCGTTGTTCATAAAACGATAAACGTGAAAGAATGATTTTTATGCAGTCGGTTTTTACGAGATGCAAACTATACCATATCTGACTCTGTTCCGATTCACAAACGTGCCAAAAATATAATAATTCCGATATCTTACTGCCAGGGAGAAATCCGGAAAACATAATACTTTATTATAATAGATAGATGTTGTATGTGATACGTCCGGAATATCTCTCATTGTCACTCATTCTATTCCCGGATAATTTAATTAAAAATCGGTTTCGCTTTATTATAAATTTAGCCAACCATTTTTATTTTGTATGTATCTTTTCAAATGATCGGAATAGCGAGCTATTATAGAAAAGTCAAAGCTTTAGCATATATGTATATAATATTTACAACATTATTGTACATTTATTTTTATAAAATTGACGTTATAAAAAATCTTTTAATGAGAACTTCACGAAATGAGTATTTAAAGTGGCTGGAGCGACTTAAATGTGTCTAGTGTTACACGAAAGTAGTAATTTGACACTTGGCTCAGTCAGTGTTGTGCTGATGTTACGAAGCTAGCTAAGAGAGATATATCTCTCGTCGATTCTAAAATCTAAACATATTCTGAGAAAGAGCGGGAGGGAGTAAGCGAGGACAAAACAAAGACCTCTCAACGGTCCGTATTATGCTTTTCTTGCATTTCGAATGACTCACTCCTCGTATCTCTTGACTGAAATAGCGACGCTAACTGCATAATAATCGGTGAACGCGTTACGCGTACTCTCGTATTCTCGTAGTGCTAAATAATCGAGATATTATAAAATATATACGCGAAAAACTTGCCAAGCCAATGTGTAATAAGCAGGGAACAATAAATTGAGGTACATGAATAGTTGTACATAGAGATTAAATGTTGTATTATAACTAAAATGTTTGAGGGAAAGCGAGTGTCCCTCTGCCAAATGTCTCTTAAAACGTAGTGCCAGAAATTCAAGGAATGTTGGGCAATTTCCGCGTGCGAGAAATTCTAGCATTATTTCTGAAAAAGTGGATAATGTTCAATATAGCGTAGAAAATATGCGAAGTATTAGCATGAATAATAATAATAATAAAATAAAAAACTGCAGATGAAATGTAAAATACAATGCAGTAATATACAATATTGATAAAAAAAAAAAAAAATTTTCTAAAAGAAAATATATCTCAGATAATAGCATTACAACGACAAATACATATATATATATATATATATATCTCTCTCTCTCTCTCTCTCTCTCCCCCATGTTTTTGTTCCATCTTCATTCAAAAGTTTTGTATCCTTTTAAATTAATTATTAGTTTCGCAATGTAGTTTAATTTTCCACTTTGAAGTAACCGTAAAAATTTACGCGCTATCATTGGCACTTCATTGGAATTTTATTCTAATTGGAAATACAACAATGAACGACGTCGATCCGATCGGGTCGTGACATTAAGCCTGCTTCTATCCTCCATTCCACGTGCAAATGAATGCAAATAGGAAGAAAACGGTCGCAAGCACGTTCGACCGGAACTATACTGGACTTTAACTCGACAATATCAACTTGAAAAGTTAGAAATGTCGGATTGAGCTGCCACAAAATCATGAATGAGTTTATATTCGCTTTCGCGTGTTTTTTTTATTCAAATGCTAATTGTTATCAAATGCTAATAATAATTTACTAAATTTGAAGAGTTAACAATTCTTGCACAATACAAATTTGATTGAAAGTTATTATTCAACTTTATGACATTAAATACTTATGATTTAGTTTTCTAATTAAATTTTCTTCCAATTTCCAATTTCATTCCATTCAAAATTGGTTAAAATAAATGCAGAAAAAGCTTCTATTGCGAAAAATTCGCAAACATCTTTATGAAAAACTTAAACATCATGATACGCATATGCGAAATGTATAGAGTGTCTTTGTACGTATGGTTGACAAAAAATACGCTTTTACAATATCCCATGTATAGAGAGTAACTAACAAACCCTCGCTATTCCCATCGCCTATGGAAATACCAAGTTCAATATTTATTGTATTTTCGTTACAGTCGTTATTCGAGCCATCGGACACTACGATCGCAGGATGAAACATGGCGATGAAATAAAAAACGGGCCGATAAAAACGTGCAATGCAATATCAACGTCACCATATGAATTATGTGGCGCCTACGCGTATATCATGCTACTATTCACTCACTCTCTAAATCTTGTAAAATCCTGTATTTTTCCCCACGTTGTTAAACAAATACTCAAATAATTCATATACGGCATATTTTTTGTATTGGTCTGTAGAATGCAATTTAATAAAATGGATCGTGCCGATAGTTTTGATAGTCAGTTTAGCTACACATTTTCAAAAGATGATCTTTGAAAAAAAATTGTCGATAAATCCTTCAAAATTAAAAGCTACTTTATCTGCCAATCATACATTATGCTTATAAAATTAAAATGTGTGTGTTGCGAATTTAAAGAGAATTTAAACTATATCAATTATTTGTATTATTAGTTGTTTTATCCGTCAAAAAGTTTTAAAATGTACGATTTTGCAATTGTAAATTTTTTGCGGAAAAACATTGAAAAAAAGAAATATAATGTGATTAAAAAATGTATAAAAAATTATAGTACAAGATAATTTAAAATAAATTTACAAACTTAATTAAGACTATTATTTTTTAACAAACACGTTTAAAGAAACAAATGTGCAAAACTTTATCAACAACTCGTTGTGTTGAAAAGACTTTTAATATATATTTATGTATTTTCGAATGTAATCATCATAAAATAATATTCCAGTTACAAAGTAATTTTCTTTTACGATGCTGCTTTAGAGAACGAGGTATCATCATCGCCATGGGTTGTCGCCACGATTGTATTATTGCCGATCATAAAACGTCGATACCAGAGCGCACTTCACAGGTATAAAACAACGCGCGAACTGTTGCGAATGAGAAAATGTAACATGAAAGTTTTACTTTACTTCTCGCCTGCGCGGCTCCCATCTTGCATTCTCTACACGTTGGTTGAAAAAGGGGTTAGCGCCTCTCTACTCTACTATTAAATCCTTCCTGACGTTACAAAATTGTCAACCCCTGTTCCATCAGACACGTCCACCCTCTTTTCTGATGTGACGATCACGAAGACGCAAGGGGAAAGAGCGAATTTCTCGTTAATGTCATAAAACCATTATCTTGTCGCGTTAACGAATCTCAAGCAGGTATACTCTCGAAGAATGATCTACGCTAATTGACTGTTTAATCTAACTTGTCACTTTTTATAAAAATTATGACTCAGCCAACAACTTAAATAAAAAAGTTTGTTTAAAAAACAAGGAAGTGCAAATTTTTAATTTTTATCTTTAAATACTTTCATAACAGAACTTTGAATTCAATTCAATTAAAAACAAGATTTGAAAAATTTTAATATTGTTAAAAATGATAATAATATATATGTATAATATTTATTCGGATATATAAGACATATTGATTGCGTTCAAAAAAATTATCTTTATCTCTAGCGCTATTTTGCTGTATATTTAAAACTTATCAAACTCAGAGGAAGATAATTTGAATATTTTCTCATATAGTAGAAATACAAGTTGCATAATATTATACATATCTGTTACGTATGTGTGCGATTTGATCAAGAAAGCACTCAACTTCGTCACTCTGATCTTCGATTGCGATACGCTTGCCATGAAATCGCATCACCGAAGATAAATTAGCTCGCAAATTCACGCAATCCTACGTATTTTCATTATGACTAAGCGTTAACAGGTTAATACAATTAATAATATTCATAATGAAAGTAAAGAAGAACAACCTTCAATCAACTTTGTTCGAATAAAGGAAGTTTTGCCCATCTCCATTAACGTGAACGTCACTTTAATTGTTTAATTGCATCCTGCCAATTATATAAGTACTTGTCATTAGCGTTCAACGATCTTCCCAAGTGACATGTGTACTTAGGCAAAAGCCACTGCAAGTGGGTGCTTAGATCTAATTATTGCCAGAAAGTTTGAAGGGCGAAATAATTCACAGCGAGCTGCATTCTAATTAATGAGTTTGGTGGAAAGTTAATGGTTCTGGACTACCGCGGGATCAGATATATTTACGTTAGCCGTCGTATTTGTTTACATTGACTTTCGCATATTACCATCGTTAATAAATTGACAGTGATAAGCTCATGGACAATGTTCTGTAATATGCGATTATTATGGACTGCAATATGAAGGTAATCGCAAACAAACAAGTAAGGCAAACTATAACATGTAATTATTGCAAAACTGCATTCCATCATGTTATACGAACAAAAATTCATACAGCGTAATACGCTTCATACAATCAAATTTCAATATTCGTAGAAAATGGCATAAAACTGTCGAATCTATCGTGTAGATATTTTTGCACATAATATAAAATGTCATCGCTACTATTTTATATTGTGTGTATTTAATTTTATTCTCTTTCTGAGCACACACATTAACAGACTCGAAAATAGAATAATTTAAAAGTACATCAAATATGTATTTAACAAATTCTTTATTTTTCTAAAAAACAGAGAATCGTATTTTCAATTAGTAAACTTTTCAGATATTTGTTTCGTGCAATAAGCTTATTTAAATAAAAAAATATAATTAAATATTTGCACATAAAGAAATGAAACAATTTTACATCAACTCAATTAAGTTAATTAACTTTGTTTTGTATATGTTCGAAAACATATGAACCGGTATAATTATAACGACACGATTCTTACTATTAGACAGATGCGTACTTTTGATCTGAGATAACGTTTGACACATGTTCGCGACCAAATCGATTGCTCTCGTCATCCAATTGGCATGACAGTATTTTTCCGGCTTTCATACATGGCCTTCCAATCAAACAATCCTCGTATGCCCATTGTTTTCAAAATTTTTGTGCCGCTTTTAACGAATGGCCAGTTAGTCCAACAGATAAAACAGAAGCACGTACGTGTATGAGCTTGATAAAACTAATGATTTACGGAGCGTGAGCGAGATCGAGCTTTCCCTCCTATTTTTATTTGACGGCAAAAGTAATAAAGTTGAACGTAAATTTATAAAATGCTGCACTGTCGCTAAATCTCTTAGCGTTCATTAGATTTTAAACAAAATTAATAAAGAAATCTTTATACTTTCACTCACCTATATTTGCAGAACATTCCTCATTTTCGCCATTACGCAAGAGTAAACAAAATAGTGTGACTTACCTAAAACATAAAAAAATTCAGGTTACATTATATTCAACTCTCTCAATTATTGTTAGAATATATATATATATATACACACACACACACACACGTAAGCAATAACACTAAAAAATTAAATTATGCAAAAGATTAAATTATTCAACAATACTCCTTAACTGATTATTTATTGCGTCTGCTCTAATATTTCCATAATTATACCAGGTATGCAAATGATGCATAATAATATAATATTTGATTCTTTTATTATAGTATATGGATGCCATAATGTTTTCGCGAACTATCATTTTCTAAGTAAAACGGTAGGCTTTTTCCCCTTCGTTTCTATCATGCAAGTAGATTCTCGCGGCACTGTCATATCCAATTCGCGTGTTTGCCGCTCGTGAAGGCGGTCAATCCGCCTATGGAAGTGCTCCCGACGTCTCGTGGGCAAGCGTAGCGACTATGTGGCACGTACATGGGTAAAATTAAGGGACTAAGGTAGCAATCGCAGATTTTTACAGCCGCGCTGGCCCACCGTACTCCGGAAGTATCCAAAGAGACTAATTTGCGGTTTCTCGAATTGCATGTCAGCGAGTCCTTTTCGTGAAGGCGAACGTTCATGTTGCAAGCCGGTTTAAAACGAGAGATCTTTCCTAGTTTTAAAATAGAAGTGGTTTTGCAGTGGAGGATCTATGGAACGAAAGATCCGTAAAGGTAAAAGTCTGTGAAAGCAAATATTTTACAAGAAACGAAACTGATAACAAAAACCTTTGAAATAAATCTATTCAAGAAAAATCAATAAATCCAAGAATTTGCAAAATTAATAATCTATAGAAAATAGAAAATGGAAAAATAAAAATGTATAAAATTATAATATAAAAAATACAAGTATTTACAAGTCCATCCTCATCTAAATTTCGATTAAATAAAATTTCATCTAGACGTCAGTTTTTTTCTTAGGTTTCTACGAAATCTTAGAATCCTTAGACAGAGAGTTCGAAAACGGAAAAATGATATTCTAACAAATGATAACCCATCGTAAAAGATCTTCATACATTAGATAGCCTTGACACTTTTTAATTAACGCGCAACTGGAAACGACAGGATGTAATATGACGCTCCGTCATGCTCAAAGTATCGGCTCATTGCTGAAGAGTCATGGAGAACGGAGAACCGAGTGGGGGCATAGCGAGCAATAATGACAAACAGGATGAAAGGCAGAGGCGAAGGATCGCAGGACATCGCGTGCAGGCCGAGGGTGAGGAAGAATGGAAGGTGCAGACAATGTGGCGTATATCTGCAACGCCGAGTCTCTGAAAGAGGATCGGGGAGTGCGGTCGTATTCTCTTGCTCCTGTTCCTTGCTTCACGTTTACGCCCTCCGTTTCTCTGTGTCGTCCTCTCTTGTCTGTCCTCTTCCATCGTCTCTGGATTCCTCACCGAGGCTTTGTTACGTTATTTATTCGTTTAATTAACTCTCCATCCTTCTAGTAAGCCTTCCTCCGCTCACTCTCTGCAGATTTTAACACCGACGAGACACGCGACACTGCCTGCCAGGATTAAATCCGGTTGCGATTCATTTGCGACGTTACGAGAGAAGAAAGACGAATGCTCGCCTGTTGCAACGCGTTTATTTATTAAAAACAATTCAAGCGTGTCCAACGGTTGCCGTAACTCTCGTGACAATTTTTTGTATCTGCTTTTTCTTTCAGTTTTCCGCGTTTTTTCATATTTCTTTGTTAATGGATGAAAAATGTTTAATACAGTGTAGATTAATAAGTATACTTGAAGCACGTAGTATTTTAGATCACTATTTTTAATTAATAGCATCATTTTTCTTTTTCTTTCGGCGCGCGCGCAAAAATAGTAATGCAACTAACAAAATATTTATGCAGAGTATCTCAAACTTCTATATAAAACTAAGACATTAGATTTAGATATTTTGTATGTTTAAATTGTTCCAACAATTCAAAGAAAAAAAAAGAACGTCAAACGTCGAACGTCGAAAATGTCAAATAAGATTCTAAAGTATAAAAATGAATAAAATATAAAATATTCAACATATTATGTGAAAATATACATATACTATATTTTGTGCCTAGTGTTGACAATTTTAATTTTGACAAACGAGTTACTATTTGTATCTTTGACACACTTTTGTTCTGTAAAATTATTAGCTTAAGGATTAATTCCGGTCTTAAATTAAAATTCTATGTCTCAAAGTATTTAAAGCATTTTTATTTTCTATTTATATCATAATATAAGTAGATAGACAAAATAAAAGAAAGATATCAGCGGATTGAAATATCCAAAATCAATCTCTACTTTACTGACTGCCCACGCAATAAGCATCTGGTTTCGTAAGATTTATTTCATTAAAGTTCACTGCACGAACAGTGAAAAAGCAGCCGTCATATTTTTAGATATTTTATTCCGCGGATATTTGTTTTTAACTTTATCTCTATATTTATTCATTCATATTATAATGCGGATAGTAAAATGCTTTAAGTATTTAAAAATGTTAAATTTTAATGCAATGAAATTAATCTCTATCCGAAATAACTAATAAAACCAAACTATATTTTTGTATTTTCAACAGTTCCACTGTTGTTTATATTTACAAAAAAATATAATTATCTAATTTTAAATTTAATTACTATAATAATTCTGTTCATAAAATTATACAAAGAACAAAGTAATGGTATGTCTAACATTGTTGTGAATTAATGAGAAAATATTTCAATATTTTTCCTATATATAGCTATTTTATTTTCTTTTTTAATTGCAGTTAAATATCATATCGAGTAACGATAGTTTATTTTCTATTGAACGGTCTAGATCGCCATCGACTTGGAAAGAATCGTTCGCCAATGAAATCGCCACGGTCCTCTGTTACTTTCCCCTCTTGCCGCATCGTTGGCGCCAGAGGTGACGATTAACCCGAAGTAAACAACCGCCCAATAACATGCTAATGCGAACGGGTTCCGGGATTGAGCGTAGGTGGAGTCGATGTTGGTGGATAGGGTAGAACTCGAAGGGACCGAAGGGAAAAGAGGGAGGATGGAAGGAGAGAATCGAAGGTAGAATTTGATACTACCGCGGTCTGCTGCGACCCAACCGCATTATTAGTCCATCGAATAAATTTCACGCCGATACTCTCAAAACGCACCGCCGGTTAGCAACAGACTGTTCGCGTATTTTAAGAATTTAAATTTCAAGAAATATCTCGCATTTCACTACGCAAAAATATTGATCCTATATTATGGAATGCAAAATATATTATAAAACAATAAAAAACAAAAATATATACTGCTGTTATATGCATTTTTAATATAAAATATATAAAAATGTACTATTTGATGAAGACGGAATAGATTTTAGAGAAAAACTTTAAGATATTTTACTAAAAACGTATTTAACTTTATAGTTATTAGTAATGAGTTTTAATAACTTAAACTTTTAAGAAATGTAAGTATCAAAAAATTTTCTTTGCTAATTAATATAAAATATCCGAAACTTTTGTAGATATAAATAAAAAACACAATTATCACTAAGGACGATACAATCAGTTAAGAGATTTAAAAAAACTTTCTGCAAATTAAAAACAAAACATTATCCTTTGCATTTACGTATAATTGACTGTAGTTTTTATGTACGTTTATGTTAAGACATTGGATAAAAATTTGAACAATTATTTGTGATTTTTATTCTGCATAGAAAAAAATACAAAAAAATAATTAAATAAATCTTCGTTCAGTTCTATTATCGAGCGAAACATTACATTTGTGAGTTATCGTGAAAACTGCTACAATGATTTCGCAAAGGACGGCAAGTGAGATGGAAGCGAATCGAAGAGACCTAATAGCGCAGCTTCAAGAAATACTTCCTAACTGGATTACAGGCCATTCCTCTACGTTTCTCATCGAATCAACCGATACACAGTAAGACACCTGGCAGTTAAGGAAAATGAAAAATTACTTCGTAACTTAGTTTTCGCTAAGTGGTCGGAGTGGACTTTCGTGTAGCTGCTTTCTGTAGGAAGACGGATCTAAAACAAAAGGATAAGTTCTAGGATATACCAAACCATGAAGTGCTTCTCCTTTAGAACCAGTTGCTTATCCAGTGACCGATTAAAACGCATGAAAAAAATTGTTTCCTTGTATCTTGTACGATTTTGAATTACGAAAGAAAATTTCTTTCTAGAAACGATGCAAATAACGTATTTTCCAAGCGAAATTAAATACAAAATTGAATATATAAATAATGAATGTAATGAATCTCATAATTTATACCAAAGATAAATCGATTTCTTCATAATTATGTCAACCGTAACATTTCCACGGGATATATTCGGATAAATAATGTATGGCAAAGACGTAATCGGAAAATATTACTCATACGAACCGATTATTCACGATTACGTTAATGATGTGTTATATCATTACAAGGACACGAATAGCTCGATAGGTCGGAAAGCTTGCGACCCGATCGATCATTCTCGTGTTGCGTGAGCATATCGCTAATCGAGATAAATTACATGATAGTCATTATCGTGCCGGACCTCGTTTAACCTGACCAATGATATTTCGGTTGAAATATTCGTTTCGAATAAAATTCGGATGTGCTTTCAATAATTCGATGCAAAAATGCATTGCGTTACATGCGTGATAAATCGACAGAAAATACATAAAGCTCGACATATCAATATATAGAAATCCTATGAATATCCACTTGCAATCCCTAAAAGCTAAATAAAAAATAATAACAATTTTATTATTCTTGCCTTCATTAATCATAAAATAATTTAGTATTTGTTAAATTAAGATGCATACTTTACAACTATACTAAAATGAAGTATTTTCATTTCCCATTAATTTCACTCGGCTTAATTTTACTTAACAGAAATTTGACGGATAAAATGAAATTATGACTCATTTCAAAGCTTAGTTTATAACACTTTGTGCACGGCGACTTATAGAATTAAATTCATGTGTTTTAAATGTGGCCCAACTTCACGGCAAAGAGATTATATGCACAAGCGCAAATGTTGAAGTAGATGATAAGAATCCTTTCGTGCAAACGAGTATTATTCCTAAATGGAAAAGGTGGCTGAACTGCGAGCCGATCGATTGCGCGAAATCGCGTGTCCTGGAATCAAGTTCAAGCACTCTTGGCTCAGTTTAATAGACGGCTCGGTTGCCGAACTTTGCGGCGCAACGGCGAGCGACGACGCCGAATGACTCTTGTCAGTTCGTGCACTCGCCTCGCGAGATAAATGCGGGTTCGCGGCACAACGCTCTCTAGAATCACGGTAATTGTTACGGAGGTCAAGGGCTCGGGCTCAGGCCACGGGAATAATTTACGAGTGCTACGACTGCGGGAACTGCAGGAGTGTGCTTTAATTTTACACGAGATCGATAGTACGTGTCGGCACGTGTTTACGATACATACGACCACGTACGCGTACCGTCGTACGTTACATATGCCCTTATCCTTTATTCATATGGCTCCCGTAGCGTGTAAAGTTCTAATCGTCAAAGGAAAACGGTAGCGCGCGAAGACAGAGGTTACAGCTGCGCTTCCGATACGATAAAACGCTATTCGATCCGACGAGGGAGCCGAGACAATAAAATTCAGCTTCAACATCTCACTTTGCGGACACCGGTCGCCCTTATCTCATTACGCGCAAATCGCCGTACTCCATCTCTTCGCCTTATTTCCATCGTTAAAGAAACGAGACTAACATCTTTAAAATTTTATCGACAACAAGGGTTCTATACACATGTATTATATTCAGTTGGTATAATTCGCACAGTGAATATACAGTAAATATTCTTGAATTCTCTTTTAAATATCAAAACGATTTGTAATATTCAAATTTCGATATATTTTATATATAATTATTTTTTTAAATTGAATAATGACATCGATTTCAAATTACACGGTTATTCTTATATTAAGAAATCTCTGTTTCCTGCTCGATTTTTACATCGATCGGACATCATTTTCGTCATTAGTTTTCTGCAGAAAGTTTTACACGATATAATAGCAACTTTTTCTCAAAGCAATTATCCATCGCGTCTGTGTATCACGATCTATCGCACTGTAATTTATGCGTGGCTAATTGTGTCTCTCGTATAACAGGGACTTCCATTTCCCTCAGAACGTCACGGAGAGATACCCATTGATACTTTATACTCGACGATACAGAGCGCTCGCTGCAGTGAGGTGAGCGTTGCTCGATTATAACAACCCTTTTACAAAGAGGCTCCTTGTTCGTTTGCAAAGGACTGCTGTTGTAAACAACGATGCCGAGCCTGGGAACACGAGACGAGTTGCCGACGACAAACGCGACAGAGGCGAGAAGTAGGTCGCTAGGACGAGCAACTTTTCCTTTCAATCCCCGCAGGCCTGCCTGCTCGCCTCTTCCCTGCGAACGCATTTCACTATTCGAGCGATTCCTAACACGAGTGTGGCGTATCTACGCGAGCGTGGCGTTGATAATGAATCGAGTCAATGCGAAACGTGACGGCATCGGCGGCTGCAACAACCGAATTCTATCGTGTCGCGAATTTGCACTTTGTCGTTTCGTGAGTTTGCCAATGCATTTGCGTTTATCGTGTAAATAGAACACGCAGGTGTGCGGTGAGCAACGTTTTCCTTCAATAATGATAGAGAGATCACACGAAAAACTAAAGACAGCGCTTAAATTAATTTTAATAATTTTAACCATTTAATTGATTAAAATGGCTATTTAAAGCGAATATCAATAATAAATTATATTATGTTTAGATACATTTTTATTTTATTCAACAGACGACTATTTTCTCGGAAATAATTTCTTCGGTAAATTTACAATAATCTTCGCAGTAATTCTGACAATTTAATATAATTACAACAATTTTCAAT
Source organism: Linepithema humile (assembly GCF_040581485.1). Lineage (NCBI taxonomy): Eukaryota > Metazoa > Arthropoda > Insecta > Hymenoptera > Formicidae > Linepithema > Linepithema humile. Next base: position 30,374,671 of record NC_090132.1, read on the forward strand.
ATAATCGTCTGATGAAATAATGGTATTTTTTAAGAATTATCTGATAACTATTAAATGTGTATCACTATGTTTCACTATATATATTTTGTTATATTTTAATGTATGGTTGATATATTTGACAACGCAATAAAAACATTTACAGAACTATTAAGCGTCAATATATTTTGCATTAACCAATGCATTATCGTCATATATTAACTCAATGACACGAGCAGGCGACAGTTTTAATTAAAATTTAATTAGCACTGCGTAACAACGTTTGCAACAGAGCATACCGTAATTTTGTTCCTATAATTAATAAAAGTACATGTGTTTCCTTTAACACAAACATACCAGCAAACAACACGCGACATGTTCAATATACAACAGAAAAAAAGTAAAAATAAAAGCAGAAACTTTGCAGCAACGTTTCCGAACTCGTAAACTTTTCGCGACAGAGTCGTTTTGATCCCGTTCGTCTTCTGACGCTTAACTTTGCCAACCTTGATATTTCTTTATAATGGATATGCATTCTATTTTACTTGTAACATGTAAATATATAAATATATACATAAATATAAATTTTATCCATAAAATAATTTATGAAATCTTAGATATTTCTGTTAGTAAAGAGAGGCGTATAGAGAATCGATAATTGAACGCGCGGTATATCGAGGCAAAAGAGAAAAGTAGGGTTTGCTTGTCGGTTCGATTTTATGCCGTCGCACAATAGCGATGAGGGTGACGGCGGGTTAGTGCGGCTGAAAATATGTTACCAGTCATATTACCGCGCGCAACCTAAGCATCCATCAGTGGTTGCACTCACTTCGCGGTTGTTTTATCCGACAAATTGCCACGTTACAAATCGCACCCTCCCGGTACACGCCTATTTCCATGCCTCGCTTGCACTCTCGCTCTTTCATGAATCTGTATAACGCAGCGGTCGAGAGTTAAAAAGATTACCGTCGACAGATTATCGGATGTTAAAAGTACCCTCGCGAACGAGCCATCTCGCCGGAAACTCGCGGATTAGCGAACAAAGTAACGGGTCCGTTATCCGCTTAAGTAGATTCGTTGATAAAATTTTGCCTTCCTCCTGATGGATTTGATCGGTTCACCGCACCGAAGGCAATGCGATGGAGGGATTAAATTATGATGAACGAATATCCGGTAAATGTACTGGTGCAGATCGAACATTGAGGGTGATGGAATAACAGCTTGTCATTAAAAGCATGAATAGAGCGACTTGACTCAAATCTTTATTTCAGATCATATTTTCATAAAAACGCGACTTTACTTCGCGCACAATATCGGCTGCGTTCGAATACTTAATATGTATAAAAGTATTATCAAAAATACTAAGTTTCTATAGATGTAGTTTAAGTAAATTTCTACTTTGATTAAATATTAAATTTATCATTAATATTAAATTTAAATAGCACAATTGAAGAACCAAAGATAAATTATACAATTTCAACAAATCTTAAAAAAGAAATATCAATAAAATTTCTACATTCTGAAAAGTTCAAGATAACACCAATGACACCAGATTGCCTGGAGATTAATTTCGATCCGACGTTCGTGAAAATAGTTACGTACACGTATTAAATTGATACTAAAAGAATCCTGTTCTCAACAGAAAGTAACCGTGTGTTTCTAGCTAACCAATCGCGTTCTTACGTTCCACGCTTCCGGACGTGCCGTTCGGATCGTCGCGTGGTAGAAACGAGAGAAAAAGAAGAAAAAACTGCAAGACAATGCCGTCAGCTCAAAAAGAGAAGGAATAGCTGGAGCGTGTCCGATATTATTGTCGTCGTTGGTGTAAGTGGTATGGGTGGCCAGAAGGGGGAGGCAAAGAAGAAGGGTGCGCCAGACGCACGCGGAGGAGAGAGTCGGTCGCACATGCACCACGACGGTGACGACGATACAATTTGGAGCTTTGCACCGGAGGCATGTGACAATATCACGGCTACGTGCTACGTGCTTCATGGGCGACGGCATGCTTGGGAACTGCTTACGCCTACGAGGAAAACGCAACCACCGACACGAGTGGGACGCCAGCGTCTGCATATACGTGCCGAAGTGGAAGGGTGAGTGGATGGTTTGGTTGGGTGCGCGGATGGAAGGTTAAGGGAAAGGATGGCGGCATATCCTGAAGTGGCGGGTAGGCGCGCGCTCGGCAGGATTTTCTGTATTTGGATTTGTCGGATTTGTCAGATTTCTCAGACGATGCCTCCCACCCGTCCTTTCTTTTCCAGACTGCTACCAGCAGCACTTGGGGTTGCCCCGACCCTCCACCTCTCTCGCTCCTACACTCGCCAAAAACGCATACTGGGCATTTTTTAACAAATTCGCCAGAATTCTGAGAATGAATTTTTCCAGGATAAACACATTAAAAAATAAACGCACCAAATCAGAATTGATGTTTAAAAAAATATCGACTTAAATAAATATCGGCAAATAAATATATCTAAAAATTATCGTATTTCTTATTAATATTTATAAGAAAAAATCTCTGATTTTACTTTCAATCGAAAAATTAACATTCGATGTTATTATATATTATATGTTATTATATAACCATTTTTTCTTTCAACATTGCTATGTGTATACAAAAATAGATTGGAAGATCTATCTAACAATAAGAGTAGAATGTGCTCTTTTATCAAACTACAAAAGATTAACGTTTTATTTTACCAAGTCGAAAAGACGAGAGCTCCGACACGCGAAAGTTCCGAGTCTCAGACGTGCGTTAACTGTTTCATCTTTACGTGCCATTCGAGGAACGATCGCGTTCATCGCTAAAACGTTTGTCAGCGCTGAAGTACTGAAGCCTAACAATGGCACCGCAAGCTCTCTGTGTTCGATGTCTTGATTTCCGTCAGTGGCTTCGGTAAATCTTTCCGATCCTTCCGACGGAATTGCATTGCTACAGCTTCGCGCGGATTTTAAGTGTTTCTCGCTTCTGCTTTCGACAGCAACAACGGCGATGTCTGTCGCGTGCGCGCGATCGATTTTATCGAGGTAAAAGTGCGGAAAAGGGAACTCGGACTTTGCGTTCGACGCTTCATCGATACGGATTTAATTTTCGTGAAAGCGGACGCGATCGGCGAGTATGCGAGCGATCCAAATAGCCTGTGGAGCTGACTACAGGCAGAAGGCAGAATATGAGGATCTACGGCCGGGATACGTGACCGGATACGACAACTCGAAGATAGAAAAATGATCTATTGGGCAAGTTCGTTGGAGGAGATGCCGATAGGAAGATGGATGGCGCGGTAATGCTGTTTGCAGAGAGTTCCAATTTCTGTCGGATAATATAATTCCCAATTTCGCAACGTTGCTCTTGCGCGCTAGTAACACGGCTCCCTGGATTAATGGCACGCGGAGAAATGCGTATTGGCGACATGACAGATCGGGATATGATCGATGAATGTCGCTAACGAGTCGGGAGAGCAATGTACTTTCGTATGAAACATATTATGTACGTTGTCAATTTATAAATTTTCAACGCGTCCATATCTTCGTTTATTATTATTAAATCTGTGATTCAAACGCGACATTCTATACTTTTGTAATTTTGCTATAAAACTTGTAGTACATTGTGCATTCTGTTCGATCGCATAAGATAATTTATGCTAATTTATAATAAAAATTTCTCTTAAATCATATGTAATTTTAAAATATTTGAATATATTTATAAGTAATCTCTATTTGGAATCTTTCAAAAGAATAGATTCAGTCCAATTAATATAATAAGTAAAAAGCTGAGTTATTAAAATAATTAAAATAGTTTATACAGTATCCTATGATTTCACATGTATAAATTATTAAATTGGAATTAATATTGTGCAAGGATGCGTAACTCTGATACGAACTGCAAACAAAGCATAAAAAACTGTGTGCTTTTAAGACCGTAACGTAAGACTGATAAGAATTGTTATCTACGTGTCTAGATATAATGTGATAATGCGACAAATGTGCTACGTAGAACACTATTCACGCTGCTCGAAGGCAATAAATATTTACGTAATTCACAGTGAGTATACTGTACTGGATACCCTAATCGCCCGCCAAGGCCAAACGGATAGAAATCGTTCCTGTCGACAAGTAGAAATTAATTTCTATGTGCTCTCAGCGCGGTAAAGCATTCGAATCTAGATAAAGGGACCCTCGTAGACCTTTAAGGTCCGCAGCGACCCTTTTGTTAAACGAATTCCTCCCTAGAGCCGCACATATCACTTAAACCCTACAATTGTCAAGGAATCTAGTATGCCGTTAGTGCGCTCTCTTGTAAACTTGTGTAACAATTTAACTTACAATTGTCTCACACTCAATTTAGAGGGAAAACGCAACATGTATTACTAATCAAAGTAAAATTATTATCCCGTCATATTGCGCATCGTTTATTAAAATAAATGATGCAACTAAACTGCTCATTGTGGTAATACATCGCAGATAACGCCATAAATAATATGCGTCATACGGGAACATCGGTCCATATTTACATGGCGTAAAATTTAAATAAACATCGTATGTCATACGCACATCGATGTATCATTTATTTCATGTCACCGGCATTACACGTGACAATAAGTTAGATTTTCCATTTAGCGATGCTGTTTTATGAGATTTATTGGCAACGCGTTAGATAATTATATAACAAAAAAAAATTATCTCTGTAAAATTCCATTGTACTCGTGCAATTCAATAATTCGTTTTTAATTTTTCATAACATTTTGATGACATAGAGAAATTAAACTTTGTAAAAATTAATGAAATATATTGCTGATTTGACAAAACCTGGATAAAGGTATTTAGTTATTGGCGTTGGGTAATATTTTAATATAAATCTCCATTTTTTTTATTTATGTTATACAGAACCAGCTACGTTTCATGAATTATTTACGAACGTTTTTTCCCCTAAAACGATATGTCTGATAAATGGACGTCTTCAATCTTTTTCCAAAGATCCCTTGTAATCGATACCATTTACCGAATGCTAAACAAGTGGTTGATTGAAAATGAATTTTCTTCACTTCGTGCAATGAGATTTTTCAATTTCATAGATCATTCAGGCGCATTACGTTGGAATTTTTAGTAAGAGCTCCAAGCGAGTTCACCTGAAGTTCCGAAACGAGGAATTCTGCTCCTCGAATTACGCGCGTTTTACATAAGATGGGTACATATTTCAGGGACATCCACTCCGCGGGGGGTAGATGAAGAAGACTCAGGAGCAGAGGTGAGAGGTGAAGGATGGGCGTAATGTCACGCCGAAGGCCGAGGGAGAAGATCTAGTCTCACATCGAGGAATGCCAGCGAGTTATTTTAGGCCTTCCTTCTCATTCTACCGAGGCACGTTTACGCGACGTAACGAAATAATGAAGAAGGGCGCCCTTTGCTGCCGTGACAACACCCCCGTTGACTTTCGACGACAAAAAAATCTCTCTGCGAATTCTCTCTCTCTCTCTCTCTCTCTTTTTTTTTTCGTCCTCTGTTCTTTTCTCTTTCATCTATTTTTTTCTCTCTCATTCTCTTTTATGATTCCTGAAAGAATACCGGAGCGCACGCTAAAGAGAAGACTTTACGATGATGAAGAGCGTCGTGGCATTTTCTGCGCATAAATACTTTTTCCATTAGGAGGAGGCATAGAGTAGGAACGTGAGCCCTTGTTCTAGAGAAGTTCGTCCTCTTTGTCCTCGTATATATAAACAGCTTTTTTAAAGCTGTGCTTATGAAAAAGTTACAGGTTATCCGCAATGACGTAAGCGGGTCACATTTTTGAGCGCTCTCCAGTTGAGAGCCGGCGAGATGTAATTAATAGAACCGGATCTCTAAGCTGTTTATTTTAAAGAAATCTTGTCTTTCTTAATCAAGATGTTCCCGAGGATTCTTGACTCGGCAGGAGAGAAGCGGCTTCAAAGCATAATGTTTCTTATATTATGCCTCTAATATTATGCGCTTCCTCCTTTCTTACGCTCGATTTTCCGTTACGAAGGAAGCCCACTTTGGATCGGGTACTCTCGCGGGACATTTTTCCCATTATGCCAACAAGTATCTCATTCTCAGCTTTCGTGAACAATAAAATTATGAAAAAAGGAAGCGGAGCACAAACGGCATGGGATAAGCGTTAAATTACATTTTCCAGTCGTTTCTCCGTTGCGGACTTCAAGACTGCGGGAAAGACAGAAGTTTAAAGTCTACGATTACTCAAAACGTTGGAGCGAGCGCGAAAGAATTTATTGATTTAATATACCAAAAACATCATTATTCTAACCTTTTGCAAATGACAATCTAATCAGTTATTAAACGAATTAAGATTTTCCATTCGCCTCACAGAGTCTCTACAGCCGTTATATCCAATTAATTGACAGATTTGGCGCAAGTTGGCGTATTTCGTATTTTGAAAGATTTAATCTGAACTTCACTCAAGCTGATTATAATTATGCAACATATTTATGTAAGAGTATGGTATGTATAGATCAATATCTTAGTCCTAAATTGAGCAGTGACGGAATACTTTCTCGTACGCAAACACAAGGTGCTAAGCAACAATTACTAGATACAAAAGCAATCTACACGATGCTATATGCGCTTGCGGTTTCGTTCTATAGTATTACTGCGGATAGAGCAAGAAACTCTAGTTACACACAGTTAATGTTAATCGGTGTTGCTGCAACCACCTCTTGAATATGTTAATTAACCCTAAAATGGTAACATGGAATCTTATACGATGTATGTAAACCGAGCAGGATAAACAAAACATTTTAACAGATTGCCGATGGGCTGTGAGATTTACTCATCCGACATAATAGAGAAATTCCTGTAGCCTGTTATCAGTGGGAAATGAGCAATCGCAACATGGGCGACCTACTTTCAAGTTAGTAATTATTCAGCAGCGTACGAGCAAACATCATTGTGTTTTGTTACTGTAATTAACAAATTTGCCACACTGCTATAAATTACTAAAATTCTTTTTCTACAAAATAATGATTTGCAACAATCAATATTTAGCAATTAAAAATACTTGTAGAAGAATTACAACGGATAAAAATAATGCAAAAATATATAAAATAACATAACAAGAGTGTGACATACAATATTCAATAAATTCAATTTTATATCATTATTTGTCGTGCAAAATTCAATGTTATTAATTCAGAGTTAAGTAATGAAATAACTATGTATGATAATAAAACATAACTTTTTCTAAATCTCAGAAATCTTTTTTACTCTAAAAATATAAAACTATATTTAATCTAAAATATAAAAAATATAAAAATTTTTTTTTATGATTTTTAAAAAAATAAATGCCGTTTGCAGCATAAAAATAACAAAAAAGACTCACGTGTTTTCTTTCTGGTCGCCGTTGGCCGAGTGCGATGGGGACGGCTGGGCCTGCTTGGAGTAGGGATGGTGATGCACTACGTTGTTGTTATTATTGTTGTTGTTATGCATGTGTACCTTGTTGGCGTTGCTGTCAGTGGGAGAGCCTGGCGAGATTTTACCCGCCAGAGCGTTCAGTGACTGTAACATTTTCATGGGAATTCTTTTGGCGACCGGTTGTCGGTGCCTTCGCTCAGTCTCGTTTATCCTTGAGGAAGACAGGATTATTGTACGCTTGCGGTTTGAAGGTGTCACCCCTCAAACTCTACCGTACGTGCGTGAACAGGTTACTCCGAAAGTCTCGGCCGTACGTATCGCGAATGACACAAGACGCTCTCGTAATGGTTCACGAACTACGTTCGAGGCGGCTCGAAATCTTAGCGCGAGTAGCACACACTCATCACGTGGATTAAGCACACCGACAACACGAAAGCGCGTGGCCGAAAGACTGGTCCTGTTGAAATCGCGACTCGTTCGAGCAGCACTTGGTAGAGAGCGATGCGATCGTTCGTTTCGTATACTTTAGAACGCCAGATGAATATTGAAGTATCTGCTAGAAGTCCCCGTTGCGACACAATCCAATTGTAGAACGGAAAACGAAACCCTGTGGACAAGTATCGAGTTGATAAGAATTTTATCATTATTCACAAAATGGATTATATGGATTGTATGATTATCAACGTGCGAGTCGTTAAATTTAATCTACGATTATGACTTTTTCGTTCACTTTTGACTTAAGATCCGCGCAAATTAATGAGATACGCGCAATGTTGCTGACATAAATGAATTATTATATTATAATAATTGTACAATAAGTAATTTGATATTCACTTATCGTACATACACACAAAATCTATTTTGTATATCTACTTTTATATCTCTTAATATTCTAATTTTCCAAACGCATTTATTTATGCATACTGTTCTCACGACTTTATGAAAGTATATTATATTGAAAAATAAAATTAAAATAATCACATTAACTTTTTCAGAAAAATTCCATAAAAAGAAAAAAAACTCTTTCAAAATTATAACGTTTACTATCTTTAATCTATTATTTATTTAAACTTAATTAAATTGAATTATTAATCTAAACAAAATTCATTATTTTACAATTGCATAAAGAAAATGGATTTGGTATACACATACGTTGAACATAAATATATAATAATTTATACCATTAACTTCAACATTAAATAAAAATATGTGTAAAAGTAAATGTACATTTAGAAATAAATATAAATCCAAATGTACACTTTTTGAGAGAAAAATTTACTTTTCTCTTTTTGTAATCATTATTAATAATTTTAATTTATTCAACGAGTAGACGCTATGCAATTGTTAACAATATTAACAATACTATAATAAAATAATAACGTCTATTTATCACTTGGCTATTTCTCGCAATAAGATTCTTGCGGTTTGTTGTCGGTTGCAAACTGCACATTCGGCATTGTAATTTAACCAAGCGGAACGTAAAATGCGGCGCAAGGACAAGGAAAATGCACAAAGACGAATGCCGAATTGGAAACGAGGGATGACACCGTGGAGGAAAACTGGCTGAGCAGGCGCGTGTGGGGCCCCTCTTACGAGAAACTGCTTTACAACGAGTCAATTAAAAGTTTAAGTTTAATTAGAAACTCGGCTCGTGTGCGCGCAAGTGGGAGAGAAGAGGTTGGTACGCCGCCCGTTCACCGCCCGGCTTACTTCCTTCTGCTCTCTTCCTATCTCTCACTTTCTCGCCTCCGTAGTCGCGTTTGCTTCGCCCTTCCCATCTGCGTAGCTCCCCGAGTTACCAGCACACGAGTTTTCCTTTGTTTCGCGCGCATCTCGTAACGGGTCAAGTCTTGAAAGCCCAGCGCGCGGAAGAACGAAGGCGAGAGAGAAATACGCGCGATGGGAAGAAACTGATGGAGCTCCAGCGGAACGATATACAGGGCAGATCCGTCGCCTGGGAATTCGAATTAGTTTCCGACTCGGCGCGAAGGAACATTTGCCGATTTTCTATAGCAAAACGAGTCTCTTTAGCTCCGGCAGAAGGCGCAAAGCGAAGAAGTTACGAAGAAATGAACAGAATATAAAATATTCAAATGTGTTTCGATGTGCTAAGTTACATGAGCTATATTTGATATGGTTAATGCGACAACTCTAATTATAAATTATATTTTCGATTCTGATAAAATTTGCTTTGAAATTTAACTTTAAAAGATAAAATGTTGCACCTCATTATTTATGTATATAAAAAAGCCAAAATTAAACAAGATACAGATGCATAGTTCATTGTCTTTTAATTCATCGATTTAAATGTTATTTCTGGTTACTTATTTGTGTTATTTGTCCCTTATTTATAGCTTTCCATGATTTGGAGAGAATATTACTAGATCAAATTTTGACCTTATTACATCAAGTTGTTTTAGATACCAACTTAACAAAAATTTAATCAAAATTGATTTTTAAGTTAGCAGAAAAAATTAAGCAGAAAAATAAGAGCAAAATGGTTAGTGCAAATTTATAACATTCTTAAATTTCGCATTTCTTTGAGAATATTCATCCGATATTAGTTATCAATTGTATGAGATTAAGAAAGAATTTACCGGCGATTATACGGAATAAAGCGGTCTTTGAGAGAGTCGGATGTTGTAATTCGAAGTGAATGTCCGTCGGTTTTACTAGACTCTCTGCTCTTCTAAAACCAAGCGAGAATTGAATAAGTACTTGCAAACCTGCCACTACGCAACGCAGAAGGAAGAAGAAGTAGAACCGACGCGACGGGTGTAAGAACTTCGCGGCGAAGGGATTTTGGCCTCCTATAGATTACATTTGGAGGTCCGTCGAGGGCAAAAAGACGAGGGTGTAGGAGTGGTTTGGGTGAAAAAGGCGAACGTAAAGTGTAGGAGCGAACTCGCGGCGAGCATGGGGCTATAATTACCGAAACTACAGCGGTTGTCAAATGTCAAAGAGGTCGCGCATAATTTAACACGTGAAGTGGAAGCTGTACAAAGCACAGGATGCAGCGGATGGGAAAAACAGAGAAAATAGAGGAGACGAGGTGTCGTTTGCGGCTTGGAAGAAGCGAGAGAAGAAAAGTGAAGAGAAAGAAGCTGGCGGGTAAAGAATGAAAGAAGAAGGAGGCAGAGAAATTGTATCTTGATATGCCCCCTAAGCCTTTTGTCCCGCACACGTTTTTGCCCCACTCCACTTCCCTGCTCAACTTTCCTCTCACCTTTTCTTCTCACTTTTTTTCCGCCCGCTTTCTCCAACACCCTCGATGTACACCGACGCTCTTTGTCGACGTCCACTTAACGCACTAAAGCGTCAAATTAAAAACTCGAGATACCCTGGAAACAGCGATTAGTCGCCGACGCGACAGTGATTGCCCGTTATCGTTCTCACACGTCGTTGTAATTTTACAGCGTGTTTTTCTCCCCTCTTACACCGAGCCCGATTTCTCGTACCTTGGATTCCCGTAATATCACCACCGGACATCCGATCCGGAAGGGAGACTCTCAAGATATCTCCTCGGAGTTACAGAATGACGCGCGATTCGCGATAACACTGCGACCAGAGCGGCGCGACGATCTTGTCGGCGGCACCTGAGCACTACGACTGACGACTCGACGAGCGTAGTTGCCGGCCATCGTATCTCTGGATAAGCCTTATCGGTACCGAAAGACCCCACCCTTCGTCCGTGGGTCGCATCCCTCGCGCGCCTTTCTTTTAGCAACACTCACGTATTTTTCTGCAACGTTGACGGCGATCGTCCGTACAAACTTCGCGTGCCGTATTTCTTTTTTTTTTATAACTATCCTGAATACACCTATGTCAAACACTGTCCGACATCAGGTACGTCGCTCGAATCACTGGCTTGTTTTGAATCGTCGGCGAAATCTGATCTCTAAAGTGGCACGTGATCGTTCATGCGCGATCCAGTCGCGTCATGACGAATTGGTGACGCTTTGAATAAAGGAATACGGTACGTCGTATTAAGGAGCGCGTTTCTCACGGAGTTCTCACGATGGCGATCATTTCTGTCTCACAATATCACTTGTGATCCGTGAAGGGTAAGAAGCCGCGCGTCGATTTTACGACGTCGTCGCAGGTTGATCGTCATCTGCAAAGAATGTTTACTTGTTAAAGATTTATTCCCATGTCTTAATCGAACGTTGTTGAAGTCGTCCGTGTTCAAAAATTGCAAAACTATTAGTTTCAACTTTTGCATCGAGATTATTAGAAGACATATTTTTATAATTAATGTGCACATTTTGTGTGGAACAATTTATTTTTTTTTCATCTAATAAAAAAATAAACAATTAAAAAAATTAATTTTTAAAAACAGATAGATAAATAAAAATCGTAACAATTCATTGAGAAGAAATAAAATAACAAGAAAAACAATTTTAACTTGATTAACACTTCCATACATAGTCGTACGTGTGTAAACATTCTCGAAGCGATAAGCGACCGCGCGTGTGGACCTAAAAGTGCCTAACATCGTGGGTTAAAAGCGAAGAAATGTTCGTCAATATTTTCTCATTACGAGACTGAGGCGATGAAGCAGACACCAAGCGACGTTCTCAGAGATTAGATAAGACTTGGAACGCTCCGCTGCAGTGACTTGCACACAACGACGCCGCTGCCCTCGAGACGCTATTGTCGAGCACGGCGGTGCAGTGCATTCGTGGGTGCAACGGCATGAGAAATATTTGACGTTTATTGCATAAGTAAGTGCCCGACAATGTGCGCGTCAAACCGCTAAAGCGCGGAGAGCGCGGAAATATTTAGTGGATGTACGGCTGTACACGACCGTTGCCATAAATTGCAGCATTATTGCCTTGACGGTTGGCCGAGTGACGTTCGTTGTGCGCCTTTCAAATTAGACTTCCGTAATCCAAACGACCTCGACGTAAATTCTTAAAGCATCGTTCGAGGTTATCGCGCAATGCACGCGTCATACAATATGACATTTGATTGATAAGCACAGCGACTAACGCTATTGTGACTAATATTTCACTCGAAAACTCGTATAATATATATAAGCATCGATAATATAATTTTGAACATTCCGACATTTTCCGCAAAACAATTAGAATTATAAATGAAAGATAAAAGAAGTGGTGATTAATATATTTTTACAAAATAACATCTTATAAATGCAGATTACAAAAGCAAAATAAATGTTGTGCCATAATATTAAAAATATTAATAATGTTGTAAAGATTAAAAATCTATATTCACAGATAAAATATTTAAACTTTCTTGCAAAGATGGCTCTTAGCATAATACTGTACATAAAAACATAAAACAATTTAATATAAAATTAAAATGCTAGCCTTTTAAAAATATTACTTACTTCTTGCTTGATTATTTTCAAAATTTATTTCTCAAAGCAAAACTTTATATTATTAAATACCGTTAATTTACTTTATTTAAGATAACTAGGTAATTTCTCTCTCGCGATTTCACTTATTTTATATATTCGAAAGCTTTCGAGAAATGCATAAATTTCGAGATTGTTTTAGGTCGGAATTTCCAGAGCGAATACTTTTGCATATTTTATAACTTCATTGCGTCATTTGACAAGTAAATAATAACAGATCAATGAATAATATCAGCAACCGAAGGTCTGCAAAATATTGAAATGTGTTACAACAGGGCATTATTCAATATAGCAATTAAAAATTCGTTCCGATTGATATTACGCGCGCTCACATATTTGATGTATTTCAATCCAAAATTACGTTACAAAGAGGAATTGATAACGAAATTGTTGCCAAGCCGATAAATGCAGCAGATGCGAGTAAATATTTAACCATACAATATTTTCACCGAGAGGAACCTTCTATGAGATGAAAGTTTCTGCAGGAATGGTCGTTATATTCTAGCGTTGCAAGCTTCTGAAACGAGTTTCAGAAGCGAAATTTGTTCGTTGAAAAGTAAAATAAAGCTTTGCAATTCAGCAACGAAAAGTTTTAAATCATACTTCAGTTCATAGAGTAATTTGATAGTTCTTCGTGTAATAATAATATTTATGGTTAATTATTTAAAATTATATGTAAAGATCAATGGCAATAAATTATAGCCGATATTTAGAATAACACGATAATAAGGAGCTGAGCAATGATTATTGAAAAAATAAGATATAAAGAAAATATAACAGAAAGACAGTATCAAATTTGAGAAGATTGGTAAAAAATGTGTCAATAAAGCATGTAATTGCAATACTACGATATCATACGACACAATCGTAATAAATGATTGAAACTGTTGAGTTATTGATTAAGAATCATCTCACACAAATGTAGCATAGAGATGCTTGAAGCACGTTAGGCGTAAATAACTGGCAGATATAAGCAAGTCCTGCGCGCGAAGTGTGTGCCTAGTTCTCGACCGAAATAACAATGCAGACGGCAGGATAGTATCGTTATTGCATAGCTAAGCAACCACCACTTGTTTGCCGGGGCGGAACAGCCCCGTTTGCAAACCGACAAAGAGGTATTGTTCTTTCGAGGGATCTCTCCAGCACACGCTTGGTTCCTACTATTTACACGGCCTAACTCAACATTATATCCCAAAGTTCGCGCGGTTCTCCACGAATGACGTATTTCAGGAAAGTCGTGCTTCGCGAGAGAGTCGTACCTCTAATACGATTTATCTAATCTATTTATCTTAAGACCTTGCACAACAAACGACGTTCGCCGACCCAATTATACCTGCGCGCTGCATTGTGCAGATAGTAGTTAATTTTTCGCTAGACACACGTAAGCCATTTGCGCCGATTGTAATCGAGAACATTACGGTGAAAATTACCAGAAACTGCCTATCTCTTAATTTCATTTAACGTTAATTTAAAAATTACTAAATTTACGCTGTTTTTCTCAAAATTATTTATGATAATGTATGCAAGCTATATTTGCAAGAAAATATAATTAAAATTTATAATTTATTTATCGCTAAAATACGTAATAAATAGTAGCAAAAAGTCGATCGATCGATCGAAAACTTTTATAATGTTAGCACATATAAATAATAAAAAATGCTAAAGAGTATCTAGATATGTCTGTTGTGTAGAAATGTTACTCAAATACAAATATCCTCGATCGTTTCTCGATATAAATTCTGAGTGAACTAAAAACGATGAAATTCAAGTATAAAAATTCGCGAATCCACTGTTACTTACAAGAACTTTTCACGGAGTGCCTTAACGTCTAGCGACTTCGGATAAGTTATTGTCCCAGCTGGATCTCAAGCAACAAATTTCTTGAAAGTGACAGTGTTTTATCTAGCGCGAAAACGAGACTCATCCACGAACCTCTTCAAAGTCGACAAACAAGGAATTTTTTGTAAGTTGTTTGCGAGAAATACAACGGTTCGAGAAGAGTTCAATGCCTCTAAAACAGTCTGTATAAATTTACCGATGTTGGCGGAATTCTTCTTCATTTCTTAAAAAAGATTTATTCACCTAAAACCATATAAAAATTGTGTAATGTAAATAGATTTTATTGTAGAATTAATCTCGTCACAATAGTCGGTGAAAAGTGCGATATTTGTTAGAACGACGATAAAATTACAATTACATGATCATACATTTATCTGGAATATTGCGCCCGTTATAATATTTCGTTTTATGTACCCATAATAGTGCGTTCATTTTTCCTCGCTGAGCAAAATTGCGCTCATCACGCCTCATTTAGTAAATGCGTCTCTGACCCGATTACAAATATTCCCACGATCGAATCTTTTCCACCAACATGCTGTTTAATACATTAAATACAAATACTCGTTATGCAACTCGCATTTACGAGTGAATATCGCATACGAATATCACATATTTGCACCCGTAAAAGTTATAAAAAAGTTATAACGTGAATGTTCGTGAGCATTCCAATGCGCGCCGGAAAAGATACTTCACCCGATAAAAATACAGTCGAAGGTACGGATGTGGAGTGTGAAGATGAAAAGTTACAAGAATGTTATTACCGCCATGAATTGCCAAAGGCAGGTTGCGTTTCCTAACCCGTCGGAAATGTTCCCTTATAGTTCACAGCTCGCGGCGTGTTTTTTGCTCTTCAAAACTGTTCCATTTTCGCGAAATGCGACACGAAATCTCATCGAAAGACACGAATATAATGCTATGCAAAACTGAATATATGAACACAGATTCGTATTTTGGAAAAATTGATAAGATATACTAAATTTGTATAATGGAAAACAACTCAATAATATAATAATATAACTTAAGTATTAGCGAGTAAATATTTTAAGGTGTGCGTATTATTGTTCTTAGAATCATATTATTTTATCTCATATAATAAATTTAATAATTTTATTGTACAATGCCAAACATGAGCAATATAATACTAAAATATTTTATAAAAAATTACTGTAAAAAACCTTTTAAAATATGTAAAATTTTTAATTATATTGTAATGATAAAAAACAATAAATTCTACTCTTTAAATAATTTAAGAGCTTTTTTAAAATTCTTTCTATTCTTTATTTTTTTAATCAAATTAATATTAAAAATTTTTATATTATTACAATCAGTTATTAAATGGTGATTAAACCATGTCACTCTATTAATATACGATTTCGCATGTTCCTATAAATTGCAATGAGTAATTAAACATATATCTCTACGTCACAATTTATACTTGCTAATTCATGTTCGGTAATTACGAGAGCAATAATTTACGATCAAATTTAATTATTATGTAACTGTTGTATAAGATTATATGTATACATAGCAATTATAAGCCATAAATTACTTTAATGTAGTATCATTCTCAATTGAGTGCCATTTTGAAGATGCAGATAACAATGAAATCGTGTAGAAACGGAAGATGACTGAGGTTTATCGATATAGTGGCAATTATGGATGCAACCATAATAGGAATACCACAGACTGAGCATTATAGTTTGCCGGATATATCGTTGCTATGTAGCAGGTGCGCTACGCCAACTCGATGACGATGTGTGCTCGTTATTAGCAAAATTGCATGAGCTAATTGACTAATTAGAGATTAACGATGGATGCCCGTTCTATCCGAAAGTATTGATGGATTACTGTTTTGGATCTGCTATCGACGGCGCAGTTATGACGCAGTTTATAGATGCATCTCAATC
This sequence comes from Linepithema humile, assembly GCF_040581485.1. Taxonomy (NCBI): domain Eukaryota; kingdom Metazoa; phylum Arthropoda; class Insecta; order Hymenoptera; family Formicidae; genus Linepithema; species Linepithema humile. The sequence continues at coordinate 30,391,159 of NC_090132.1, forward strand.
GATATTAGCATTTTTTAAACATGTGCTACACAACAATACGATTAATTAATGCAGCGATAGAACACAATGCTGTTACGTAAACAGTTATATCCTCGTTACCGCTATTAAATATACAAAGCGTACAAGTGGTAATTTATGTACCACCACACTCTGTGTAATATGCGAGATGTAAATAAATATCTTATCCGAAAGCGTATTCTCCGTAAGGAAGTTATAATTATATTCCGTGATATTTGTTAATTTTGCTAGAAATATCCATCAACACGTAAAAAAGTGAAAATATGCATCATAGATAGCATATCGCGTGTAATGGATAACTTTGACACAGATCGACTTTTCGTTGATAAACGAGAGATATTCGTACAGACTACCGAATGACACGGCAATGCCCATTACTGATGACATAACTAATTAATTAATGATTAGCGACGAAAGCTCGTTCGTTCTCTGCCGTATTGATGGATTGCTGTTTCCGGTTGCGCCATACGTTATGCGAACGAGTACTCCCAATAGTCACACTAGTCGATCGACAACAGCTAAAAGCATTTCACCTCAGATTCTATCTCCCGTGCATTATCTCGGGTTCCAAGAGAAATGAATCAAATTGGTTGGTTCTCGATCAATTAATTAATATGCGCGCTGGATGTTTTTATGTGCTAAAATAATCAATCTGCATGTGTTTCCAACTCTAAAAACTTTGATAAGTTCAGAATGTAATAATACTCTTTTATTTTGTGTAGATATAAAATAAACATTTGATTAATTAATCTTTCATTAAAACAAAAAAAAATATTCAAATAAAAAAAAATACAAGACATGATATATTATTTATATGACAAACATATGTTTAAAATTTATTATAATAATTTATATTTTTGAATTCACTTTTACGCATTAATAATTCATTATGCGTTTATATGAGATAACTCAATTTATTCATCATAACCATTCGTCTAACAAGTTTATAATTGAATAAATTTGGGAACAAAAAGTTTCCTATTATCAGTAGAATATCTAATAAAGATGTGCACATTGCAGAAGTTTCTTATCATCTTTGCTTGCGGAGGGAGAGAGGAAGGAGAGAGAAGGAGAGAAAATGGTACTCGATACTTTAAATTAAATTCCATGAAGCACAGGATACATCATCGATAATACGCGAAAGTTTCACCGCGGAATACGGATATTACGAAAATTTCGCGTTATGGCAGCCCGCTACACAATCTATGGACAACCTAAATCTGATATGAGGCCAGGCTAAAGAGCAACAACTTCGCGATGAAGCTTTCACAGCGAGTACGCCGGCAAAAGATGTGGAAACCTGAAATCGGGCAAAAAGCTACGGCGAAAGAGCGTCCCCCGTGGGATTGATCTCGAACGGGGATAAGCGTTATCGACGTGGACACAACCTTACGCACGGCCTCCCACCGAGTATTTCCAATCACGAGATTGCTCAATTGCAGCCTGGTTTTCCCGCTCCCGGCTACGTCGTTTCTTTCTTCGGGAGCTTTGCTATCCTCTTATTTGCTAAAGCGAAAAGACCGAAGCCAGATTAAAAAGCGCGACGGCGACCCTCGAGAATGATTATCTCCGGTAGCGACAATACAGACAAGGGAACGGGACAAGGACTGGATGACGCAAATGCATCTCCTGAATCAATCTGATTGAGTACAACCGGGGTAAATGTAAAACCTCGACGTAAGAGAAATAGTCTTTGAACAAAAATTGTTGAGCAATAATCTGTTGATTTGTATACAGAAAATGTAAAAAAAAAATAGAAATTATAAAAATATACAAATATATAAAAATTTGATTTCTAATGCCTCCAACAGATTTATCCCATGCTAATGAGATTCTTTCTAATCTTTTATTAGAATATAAATGACAAAAAATTTGTTTTTTAAAATTACTAAAATTTTATTAATTTTATAACTTTATACAATAAAAAAAGTTTATGTTATTTACCAATTTAATAACACATAATGTTAACATAAACCTGTTATTAATTAATACCTTGAAAGCGATTAATTGATGAAATCCAATTTTAATTTTGGAATTGTCGAAAATACTATTCATTTAATTTACGTTGCTGTAACTCTCGTCGTTTAATAAAAGAAGAATTTTTCGGTTAATTAACAGCTCACGTACTTTCATATCCCTCATCGAAATTTTAATCTCCGGTAGGACAAAAATAGAATGCAGATAGAATGCAACTAGAGGTTCTTCGCGGAGCCAGAAGAAATGGTATTAATGCGCCGGAACAATTGTAAAAAGTAGATTAGAACGGGCAGTCACGACCGCGAATAATTCCAGCTGCGTTCGTCGCCGGATATCATAATAGTCTTGTTATTTAAATGGATGTCATCAGTGGGCACGTGACGTATCATTAAACTGAGACATTAAACTGCAAGCGTTAATCTTCTCCCCCGCGCGTACGTTTAAAACTTTTGTCCCTCAGGAACTCGTGACGTCCCTCTACCTCTGATAAACCGCCTTTCTTGCTCCTTTTTACTCCCCTCGACCCTTTCGGACCCACTCCCTTACTTTGTTCGTCTTTCGGCTGAGCCAAGTGCTCGGTGACACGACAAAAGTCACTTAGTTCGGTGATGAGGTAGGCTTTGGCGATTTCCACTACCATTTCAGTATCTATTATCGTGTGGCAGGGGTAAATAAAAAGGTAAAAAAGACCCTATAGACAAAAAAAACTTATGGCGCAAGAATATCTGAGAACGAGGTATATCGACTATTTCATTTCTGCTGCAGTCTGTGTGAAACCGATCATATCAAACAGAAAGCAGCGAAGAATGAAGAAATATCGCAACGTATAAACGTGAGCGTTTTGCAGAACCAGTTTTATCCCATGCGTTTTACGAAAAATAACTATCTATTTTTATGAAATACTCCACACACTAAATATAATCCGCTACTGCATAATGTTGTCTCTGAGTAATATAAGCTGCTTTTGCTTTTCTATAATATTTATACACAGGCCGCTAGAATACGCTACGAGAAAGTCAAAGCAATATTAAAAAATTGCGAAAATGTAAATTTTTCATAATAACACGCAATAATGTTGCGTGCCGTAGTTGCAATTTTTCTGCTAAATATAGAATTCAATTTTTAGACTACAATATTATGCATGTTTATATTGTTACATATAATAAGTAATATATTTTGCAAATTTTTTAAATTTTAAAATCAATAAACTATATCAATTCATATTTATATTATTAAAATTTTCATGTAAATATTAGTGTTATTAGCGATTAAGAGATTGCTTAGAGATTAAAATGCGATTTTATGCATTGGTAAATAGCTGGATTCGCGTAAAATTAAAAAAATTACAAAAAATAAAAAAATTTGTTCGAAAAACAAGTGTTTCATATAATAAGAACGCGATTTGTGCGAAGAGCTTCAAATAACAAATCTCCGCGATACAGCAACGAGGCGGAGAAACTTCCCTACGTCTCCGCTTTTCTAATTCGCCCTTAAGCTCAAGTCATATTGTTACCGCAATTTTCTTGTAACGACTTTTATTCGAAACTCTACTTGGTCGCACGTATTTTAAACTAGTTGAGTACTTTTTAACCACCGAGTTTGGGAGAGAGCTCTCGTAACTGGCTTTAAAGTGCCGGATTTTTGTGTCATAATAATGAAAGGAATTTTCGTGTCGTTGTATCTCGCTTTGTACGCGTTCAACACTCCGAAAGTTAAATGCGAATGAAAACCAGCGTGACATTTTGTATTAATTTATATTTATACTCCTCGGTTATATAATATTTCTTTTATGCATTATTATGCATTCTTCATTCTTTTTGAAAAAATATATATTATATTTTTGCCAAAATTTGCATCCAAATTTGTATCAAAAAACTTTACGTCATAGTTTTACGTGTAATAAAATCAATATATAAAGATTAGATCTTAGTTTGCTTGTATAAATTAATCTTTTACCATATCTGTACAACTGCTCAAACAAAATTGTGTTGGCAATTCCAATCGAGTATCGATGATATCTATATTTAATTTTCATTAAAAGTCAGTATAAAAGTTAAAATTCTTTCATAAATTTGAAATCAATCTTTTCTAAGTAAAAACTTAATAAAAACTCTAATTATGTTAAAAAATTTAATAATTAAAAAATAATTAAAGTTTGCATATAAAAATAATAAATATTTTTATTTAAAGTATACTTTATTTAATGTTTAGAAAAATTTTACAACAAAAAATTCATGTCAAATGATGACATTCTATTAAATCCTTGTATTAATTATAAGAAAATATTGACTCTCCAAATATAATAAAAAATTTATCGTAAGAAAATTTAATAATGTATATAATCAGAAGAAAATAAATACTTTTTGCATACATGCGATATCAAGAACTATAGTCACTTTTGCATTCGTCATATCAACGACTTCAAAATTGCATCAATATCAGAATAAACTTTAATCAATCACTTAAAAATATCGAAAGCTTGCCGAGCTGCTTCCAGCTTAGAGGAAATTAAGTGCGTTCAATGGCACATAACGAAAGGTATTTCGATCTAGAGTTTCCGCTTTAATCTCGTGTTACGAGCAACTAAAGTTCCGCGGAACGAGAATCGATACGGCGACAAAGTACGCAAATAAAGAAGCACCCGAGAAATAAGGTAAATTGAGAAAGTGAACTGAGTAACCGGTGATTTTCATCAACCAAGCTGACTTGATTTGGTGCGTGCAACAGGTCCTACCATTTACTTTGACGAGTAAGGAATAAATCAAATTTTCGCGAGCGCCACTGAGTATCTTGCTGTTTATGTATCTTATTTCATTTATGCGTTTAAACAGATATATGTGCAACTTATTATCGGTTATATTACCATCATTGTTTACGATACGTGAGATTCGAAAATAATATTCTGTACCTTTATTCAAAATATAGCAAGGCATCGCATTACTGCATATGAGGAGTTACTATTACATGTGGCGACCAAAACTAATTATGAATAAATTAGACTAAATTGAATTACTTTAAATAATAGTAATTTTATGCAAACTTGTGACGAATATGAAATTCTTGTGAATGTACGTTAAAGTCACCTGTAACACATTATCACATACGTTAACATTTAAATTAACTTTTATTAGCGCACATTATACGATGACTCGTAATTACTCCAATATACGCAATCATAAACAACGCAAATATCATTAGCAATCATAATGAAACAAATAATTATAAACATAATATAACAATATATAAAATTATATCTTTTTCTCATGTAGCTTAATTTATCATAATTTTTATTTTTATTTGTTAGTTATTTAAAAATCATAGAAAATGTTTTAATATTATTATCGAAAAAAAATCAATTCCAAAGTAGACAAAAATTGCAATAAAAAAGATATTCATGTTTTTGGAATGCCTTTTATCAATCAATAATGAGAAATATCCAATTTGATATCCAAATTGATAGATCTACTATTGATATGTTTGTATGTGATCAAATAAAAAAAATTTATGAATTAAATTATAACTGCTACTACAGCCATTTCATCAATTGCACATTTTAGAAACAAACCAACTATGGATTTGAAACATGGGACTACGAACTCGCCATCAATTCCGTTTTTATCATTGGAAATCTTTGCGGAACAAAGAATGGTCAGGTGATATGCCAACATAACTGTCAACAAACAACATATAACGCGGAGCTCGATTGTGCTCTCACATCAGATATATTTTATCAATGAATGGTAAACTTTATCGGACGGTGCTGGACTGTTTACAGAGAAAACAATCCGGCACATGTAAGCCCTGCAGTAGTTGTGCATATGTCGATTCTAGTGTTGATACAAGCAACGTTTACTGCCTCTATGAGCAATTTTATCGCCGGTACGTGAAAATTGTCAAAATATGTACTTGCAGGATTATGACGCGGTTCGTCGAAGTACAAGCGTAACAAACCTCACACACGAAAAAAAAAGAGACCCATTCGTTGACAATGATTAATTATTGCTAGCGAAGCTTGCACAGTATTTTATCCTACTCGGTCGATTCGAGATGTATTGCATTTCTGTCGATAGTAAAGCAAGAGACCGCAAAAGAGAGTAAAAAAGAGATTTTGTTTGGATTAACTAATGATGCACACTAATATAATTGCATATAAAGCCGTTTCAATGCATTTTAGTATTATCTGTTTTGAGAAAATTCATCGTGAAATCTATCATTAAAATTCCGCAGTATAGTGTATTGTTCATAAATTGTTGTAATAATTAAAATTTATTGTTAGAGAAATAGATCTCTGGCATCATCTTTGTGCACCTCCATGTTTAAATAGTAAACTGTTCTTTGCTAATTACGCACAGTATAATACAAACACGTCCTTCTGCGCTCATCTATTAACGCTGACAATTAATCCTCACATTTATATGCGAGGAGTAATTATCATTGTACTCAACATTATTTGATGCGCGAGCCACCGCTGTACAGAGATATTTTGTGGTCATCTATTTAAATAAACATTCTTTTGGTAAATGTGATAAAAAATTGGTTTCTATCATAAGTTTATAAAAAGCTTGGAGTTTGAAAAAAATACTTAAATAATATGATATGTAAAACTGATCTATATTCGCATATTTTCTTTCTGAAAAAATTGCATAAGTTATTAATTTTATGTGAGAAATACATTATTTTAATTTTTATCCAACTAGATTAAGTCAAGAAGCACCATTGTGCGCTGCGATAGAAGACGCATGAAATGTTTCGATCTTGGAACGACGTCTTCCTCTATTCGAATTTGAAAAGTTTCAAACAAATCCAATAACGCACGTTATACAGAACGCCGCCACGGCGGAGACCGGAAGGAAAATGCAACGTCTGTGCATTGTGAATTCGCTCAGTCTCCTCCGTGCAAATGTACGAAGGAACGCGACGCGGCTCTCTACGTGTGCTTCGCACGTGTGCGCACCTGCTTCTTCATATGCGATCCATATGCGCGGCTCAGACACGTGTCTGCCTCGCGAACACGCGTATACAGGGTGTTTCGCTACGGATTCCTTGTCAAATTCACAGCCGACTCTTCCTCGTAAAGATTGAATAGAAAAATTCGATGGTCGCCTATAATAACACAACAAGTTTTGCGCGGCTTTTCCTTTAAAAATAATTTTTTTAACACACTCAAAGCTACACAATTACAATCAAAGTATTTACATACCTATATATCAATTTTGGAAAAATTTGATATAATTTAATTAAAATATAATTCTCTTTTGAGAACTATATAAAATTAAAAACATTTTTTTAATAATTTTGTTCTTTGATTAGCATATTTTTATCATACGTTTCTCATTTTTCAAGTAATTGTTCTATTAATTAAAAGATATATTTTTAGTTTTTTTATCCTTTTTAATTTTGATTCTACTGAAATATGCGAGGCTAAAATATCGTCTACATTTTGCCCGAGTTCTTTGCGACGTATCTCGCCACAAATACAAGCATTTATCAATACTCACATACTCTACCACCTAGCACAATTTATTCTCTTCGTTCGCCTTGTGAAAAAGATAGCCAGCTACATGCTCGCATTTTAGATGTAAAGCTCGCTACTTTCATCGGTGAATGTATTGCGTATCACAAATCCGTTGCTATCACATCCAACGATTCTACGAAAGAAAGTGCGGGTAAGGAGTATGTATACACTTATATATATACGTGCTTGCGATAAAAATAAGTTGCGGAAGATGGAGTAGGTTATCGGGGCTCTTCTTTCTGTGATCAGTCTGTAAAAGCGTCAGAGACCAATGATTCGGAAGTGGCTTTGAGGTCTGAGTAGTAGAAATATTACCCGATGAAAGCCAAAGATATTACTCATCTTAAGTTAGTAGTCACAATTACACACAGTACTATTTGTTAAATTGTTGGATTTAGACCTGGCATTATGTAATGTCATAATAATAAAACAATTTATAGAACTGTGTATGTTTTTAACGAAAATATGTGCCTATCGGTTTTTGATTGAAAAGTAAATACCTGACATACTTAACAAAATTAAAAGAATACCTAAATAAATCGAATTAATCTAATTAAAATAATACACCCAAGACACACATAGGAAAGAGAAATACTAAATTATTTCTAAACCAACTATACCGATCAAAAAATAAAATTTTTTGTACTTGACAAATTCTGCAAATTATGATGTATCGTTAATTCCTTGTTTTAAATAGAAAAGACAAATGAATCTAAAATGACACTAAGCTACGTCAACGCAACCAATCTTGAGAAGTTCGATGAAGCGAGTTCGAATTTACGAGGTAATGCGTGCGCCCAGATGCGCATTTACCGTTGCAGTGACCGAATCGGTCCTATCTGCGTACACGCGTGGCAGCGCCAGCACAATAGGGAGATTACGGAGACACCACCCTATACGCTACGTCGAGCACGAAGATGGCGGGGACGCGTACATATGATCGGGATACGTTGAAAAAAAACCATACCGTGGATTTCCATTTTTATAGCCGCTATCCGTCCCTTTTGTCCCGTGGGAACGTCACCGACGTCGAGTGGTACTGGACGTCGACCACTTTTGCTAGGGCTGCTTACGTCGTTCTTATCCCGGAGATATCCTCCGGAGGAAGCGATAGCAAACGATATCGGACGAATTCGACCGACAGACATGCGCAAACCGTAGGATGGACGCGGAAAACATAAATATATCAAATAAGTATAAGATCGAAATGTCACTTCATTAGCTTTTTCGATGCTTTTATGCTTCAACGATACAGTGAAATTCTATTTAGGTTGTACTTACACAAAATTATCATCAAAAGATCTACTGCTACAAATGCGAGCAATAAAATTCCTTGACATAATTGAAGTCAATTTTTTTAGAACAAAAATTTTATCAAAAAGATACGAAGATATGTAGTCCATAAATTGAATAATGCTAATATTGCATTTTATGAAACTGTGTCTGAAAAATTATGATCTATAATAAATCTAATATAAAATAATCTAAAAAAAAAAATAAAAAAAAGTTTTAAATCTTTTTATCTAAATTTCTAATCTTAATATTAAAGTAATATGTCTGAAACATTTTAGTTGATAAAACATTTAAAACTGAAAGTTAATTAGTCACAAAATTAAATTCTCGCCAAACTCTACGAGCAAGTACGAAAACTTGGAGTCACTCTGTTACACTTGTCACTTGCAGAAGAGGCATATCTGAAAACCGCTGCTTCTCGCTGCATCTTACACGTAAAAGTAAAGATGATGCCGAAATGCAACCGTCTTGGGTGAGAGTGCTCTCGAAATGTGTGCCGGGGAAAAGTTTTAACGAGACAGCTAGAGATTTCTCAGCTGGGGAGAGCAAGGTAGTCTGCGAATCGCTTTTTCCTCGACGTTGAAGCCACCGAGGAATGCAACCCTTCGGGGTTGAACTCCGTCGTTCGGAACGACATTTCGTGCTACGCGACGATCCTTCAACGCGCTCGCTCATTGCGCAACCAGTGCCTGGTACCATAAAAAGCTTCGCTGGTTTATCAGAATTACCATAGACTAAAGGAGATTTTCTTCGACTTCCACATTGCGAGAATAGCGATTCAAAAGATCATGTTTCTTATCTTATAAGAACGCGACATATTTTTTTATATTTTACAATCACAAATTTTATATCAGTGTCTGGAAAATCTCAGTGCTCTCAAATGTCATTCAAAAACTATATATTTACAGTTTATTTAAGCTATTGCAATTTATTTTAATAATTTGAATTTTTTAATTGTCTGTAGTAAGAAAAAACCTATTGAGACACGTGTCAATATTGAAATAATCAAAGTAAAAAATAATTTTCTGATTTCACCGTGTGTACAATACAAGTTATGATTAAAAAAATAACTAAAATGTTTTATACGCACTCTTTACAGAGAAAAGCGTAAATAAAATGGTATACCATTCTAAGGTTAATTGTATTATTGTTTTGAAATTGGCAACGATGCATCAGTACAGTAAAATAATTTGTCTGTTATCACGCGAGGTAATCGACCATAAGATCGATAAAGAGTTTGCTAAAAAAAACGACAAAATGCTCGGCCTGCGACACACAGCGAGCGAACAGCGTCGCACAGTAAAATTATTTGGCGCAATTCGCTGCACATCCGCTGTACCGTGTAGACAGCTGCTCGTCCAATAAATGTGACATGCGCAAAACGATTACGGAAGCGACAAGTGATAACAGTGAATTCGCGTTACCAGGCGCTTACATAAAATCGCAGACTGCGAATGACAATATGCGCCGATAAATGAAATTTTATGCAGAATGTTGCACATGTAGCGCCGGCGATAGTTTATGAAGTTACGCGATTCTGTTACGTAAGTACATGAGAAGTGGTGCGTCATATTGAAGATAATTTGACTAACCACATTTTCTTTTAAAATCAGCTGATAAGAGTTAATTCGTAAATTCTATGGTGTAAAAGAATCCGTTAATTATGTCATAAATAATGCGCCACGTCGTCGATGTAATTTCAATTTTCAGAGAGTTCCGTGTTGTACGTTTTGCTACACGAGACATTTGATCGGCGTCTGGTAGAAAGAACGTAATACGAAACGTTCTTTCTCCGAATAAAATGGGTTTTCAATTTTACCACCACTGCAAACGGAGTATAGTGTGCCAAGCTTGTCTCGGTTGTAAATTAAAATCAAATGGAAACCAAATTACATGCCGCGGAAAGGAGCGCGTAATTTATCGCGGACAAAGATGCCGCTCCGTCACAATACATTGAAATGTTTCCTCACGAAAAATATTTCGTTACAATCGATTTATAAAAAGGGAATAAATTGATATTAACTGGAATAAATATAAACAGGTACATTTTCATAAATAATTGTTCAATCAAATGTGATGAATTTAGTCAAAGATTAAAGAAATTATGCATGATAATAGTTTTTAATTACAATTGGTTACGCCTGTTATTTTATTATTATCAATAATTAAATTTTTTAATTACTGGAATTTTGTTAATATCTTTATGAAAAGTTAACAATGATAATTCCGGAATGTCGTCAAAGTTATCAGTTTCATAATTATTAGTCAAGCAATCCGATTGTATTCATTTTACTTAATTCGACATTTGTCACAGTTAATTTATTAATTAGCATAATAAAATATTTTCACGAATGTAATTATCTCCTTTAAATTTGTATAAGAAATGGAAAATGCAAATATGATTCTCAAGAAATCGAAAAGGAAACTTCGGATAAATAGATTATAGAGATAAATCATAGAATTTTGTTCCGCAGTTAATTTTAAATACACTATACTTGAATAATATTTTAAATCTTACTTAAATCTTTAATAATTCAAATTTAAAAAAATTTAGTGCTCAATTTAATTCTCAACTTTTAGGAAAGAAGAAATAATTACTGTTTACGATAAGGGATATCAGTCTGTTTAGCAAATTCGTTATACCGAGTAATACATACAATTTGTAGAAATTAACGAGTTGCATATGCAACGCTCGAAACACTGATGACGCGACTGCTGCGGTGCTTTATCTATTCTGTACCGCAAACGCGCGAAGTTCGCGGATCGGACGTACCGTGAAAGCGATCCCGCAAACGCGGCACTCGCGCGCATCGGACTTGTTAATTGTTAATCGTCTCGGCCGCGCGCACGTCGCGTGTACAATACGAGCATCACTTTATCCCTAGTCGAAGAGCGTGAGCGCACGCGGTGCACGCGCGCATTACCGTGATTGCAACGGCAGGAAACGCTAATTCTCTAATGCGACGCTTCCATGCTCGCATGCCGCATCGTCGGTTTCGTACGCTGTTGAGGATAGTTTAGGATTATACACATTAACGCGATGCCGCGACGCGACCGCCCTTCTTGCAACGCCGTGGGATACATCCCGATTTATTGTCACGGAGAATCTTCTCCGTTTGCATATGCTGTTTGCACGTCTACCCGTGTTCTTGCTTCTCGTTGTTCATTACTTGGAGTGATATCACGGACGGTTGCAGAAATTTTTTGTTTCAAACCGCAAATCAGGATGTAATTGTCAGCGCGAGATTTTTAGTAATTATGTATAGTAAATATTGACAAGTAAAAATACAACAAACAGTATCAGTGTTCAGTGCAATCACGCAAGTAGATATAAATAAATAATTTCACTCACCGATATTGTCGTACCCTAGCTAAAATACGCCTTCAACTGTACCTGGAGAAATTAATATATATTTTAATTATTATAAATTATTATATATTTTGTATGTTGATCATTCTTTATTATTTTTATCTCATATTATTTTATTATTTCCACTTTGATTAAGAAACAGCGATACGCAACAAATTGCATAAATTATTATTTAAAAATGTTAACAAATATTCGACAAATGTTTTAATAATTATAATCTTGATAAATATTTAACAAACACAATTGTAATCACGTGTGTTATCACAATTACGTACACATTTGAATAATGGACAAATAATTGTACTCACCAGCGAAATTATTGCTATTTCATCCGCTACAGGTTTTTTGTTCCGCATCAGTTTTGTCGAAAAGTCAATGAATATCGGAAAGTTATACTTAGTAGTTTACCACACGCACTATCGAATGAAAGTCACGAATGCACGTCGCGAGTTTGTCACGCCGCTACACATGAAACGCAAACGCTAGATAAAACGCACTTTGTGTCGCGACACGTTCGCGTAAATAATTGTAACCTTATATGCCGTCGATGGTCCATGCGATACTGTACACATTCCGAGTAAGCGAAACGAACGGCAACTACCTTGGCGGTCATGTGGAGGTCGTCACATGCACAACACAACCATATTTTGTCGATATAAATCCAATCGACTGAATTTTTAAGATACCACATTTAACGAAAATTACATAAATTGCACTTTGAATCTGTTGAGCGAATATACATATCATTTTAATCGGAATCTGTACTCACGAAGTTCACATTGAACAAATACCGGTACGATTGACGATTGACGATTGACGAAGTACCGTAAATACATACCATAAACCGTAAACACTCGCGGTAAACAACACATTCCGGCGATCGCCCGTTACATTAATCGATACTCCTGACACAAATTTACGGTGGCTCAATACTTTTAACAAATAAAATATACAATGATCGCGGAGCGTTTGCGCGTACTACATCTCTAAACAAAACGTCGTATAGTCTATCCTGCAGGCGTACCACACGCGTTTGTACTAGGAAACCGGCCGGAGGGTGGCGCGCGTAGCAATTTATCGATGATCGATATCGATACTACGTGCGCCACCCTTCGGCTATCGTAACAGTCTTTATCACACCGTGTCGACTCGGAATGTTAGACGCAACGCGCTTCAATTAATCACGTATTTCGTCTCTCAAAAGTCCATAACGAGTGTGAATTTTTGTCAAAAATATCGATGACAATAAACAGATAATTATCGAATTGTATTATTTATCGTGAGTGTTCGCGTCAACTATAATCGACGTGGATTAAAACTAGTTATATAACCACAGTGAGTACAGATTTCGATGCTATAAAACGCACGAGAAAATGATCACTGCGTTCGCTGAAAAGGATCAAAGTGCGATTTACTTTTCAATAGAAGTAGCATGTTGAAAATTTAGCTCGTCGGAATTAAATCGGGCAAAATGTTGTTATTATGTGCATTCCGATATACGTGTGTATAATAATTACCGCGTGATCACTAAAATAGTTCATCGGTTGTTTTGCTCACTCGGAATATGCATATGACAAATGGACCATCGAAAGTACAAGGTTATGATCATTTGAGCGAACATGTCACAACATAAAGTGCATTTCATCCCGTGTATCTATGTTTATTGCAGCGTAACAATTTCGCGATGTAATTTGTGCGTAAATTAGGCACGTAAACTTTCGTTCGATGGTGAGTGTGTAACTCAAAGTCAGTTTTCGATATTTATTGAATATTCGATGGATCTGAAGTGGAATAATCTAAAGCAAAAGCACTGGATAGAGCAACTTACAATATCCTATAATAAAAAAAAAAAACAGACGGTCACGTTAACCTGATTTGCATAAGCTGGTGAGTGTATTATTTATTTAACAAATTATAAAAATTTCTAAATATGTATGTAAATGTGGTAACACACAATTATAATTATATATTTATTAAATATTTATTAAAATGTTTGTTAAAATGTTTATTAAAATACTTGTTAAATATTTATTAAAATTTATAAATAATTTCTCGATTCATTGCATAAAGTTATTTATTAATCAAAGAAAAAATATTAAAATAATACAAAATAAAAGTTATAAATTAAATAATAATGATCAACACATAAAATATATGATATAATTCATAACAACTAAATTATTTATTAATATTTCTTCAATTTTCTTTCTTCATACAACTGAAAATGTACTTGGCTTTAGAATTGATAAATAAATTGTTTCATTATACTTGCGTAATTGCATAAAGCAATGGATATTATTTGCTATCTTTTTATTTGTGAATGTTTCCTATATAATTGCTAAAAACCACGTTTTGCATAGTCACAATATTGTTTCCAATTTACATTTGTACAGATAAGCTTCAATATTTTTTTAACTTTCCCTTTTTTTCTTGAATTTTTCCTCCACTGTTTCACATTTATTTGATAACACAACTATATTAAAGTAAAAAAAAGAAAGTAAAAACTAAAAGATGCTGTCCAAACTATTGATTCATCACTAAAAAAAATCATCCTTTTTGTTTTATCTTATTCATTAATATTAAAATTCAAAATATTATGCATGTTATTTTTTCTGAGTTTTATTTGCTTTCTTATTTCAACATCAGTTAAGCAAATGTAACATAGTGTGAAAAAACAGTGTAAAGGAAAAAGTGAGAAAAAAAGAAAAAAAAATTACAAGAAAAAATATAGAAGTTTTACTGTGTCAAAAGGAATGTGTGTAACAGAATTTTAACTACTTTGTTTCCTCTTGTTTAACAATGTAATTTACAAACAATGACAATTTGTGAGAAAATTTAACGACCTTAATAATTTTAATAATCTTCAATTACACACATTTTTAATATCTAGAAAAACTTTGATATTAAGTTATTAGTGTTAATTAATAACGAAATTATACCAACATATATTAAAGCAAAAGTGAATAATAATCTACACATTTTTTTTTGTGTAAAAGTTGATAATAATTTTACAATTCTTCAAACAATTTCTCCCTTGCATAATTTCTACACTCATGCAAATTGTTAATTTTTCAAGTTAATGCATACTGATTTTGCATTAACTTTCGTACATTTTACGCACAAGCGGCGTTGCCATTTTTACACAATTCCACAATACTCTATTTTCAACGAAAGGGTCACGATTGTGGACCTTTGCCCATCGATCGCGCAAACAGAGAGGCATGCACGAATGCTTGTGAAAACTCAGCAAAAGCACAAAGTGAACGGTGGGAATGGGTTAAAAAAAATGTTTATCGCTCGACGAGTTCGATGAGCGCAATTAAACCGCTGTCAAAGACTGAAAATGAGGCGCGGGTAGCACGCGGAACAGCGCGCTATAATGACGATGAGGGGCTATAAGTTAATCAACATTAACTCGAAACTCGATCCCGCCAGAATATCCATGCTGCTCTGGTAAATTTCTGTGTTAAAGTGTGTCACACGACCAATCAATTGCAATGCAGAATTCGATAAATATCTACAACAAGCTACTAATAAACGAGAAAATGGTGCAAAAGATCTAAATTATTCTATCTTTTACGAAATATTCGTTTTATTAATTCTGTGACGTTTCACAATTGTAATTACACTTATTTATATGTTCATAAATCATTAAAAATAATTAAAGCTAAATTTATCATTGCTTAAAATACATAACATTTTTTTTTAAATTTACTCTATCCTGTTGCGTTAATCTTAATAAATTTAATAAAATAGATTTAATAATACAGATTTAAACTTTATAATATACCGTGTTTTTTGGACTGTCAATAATTACAGACAATCATAAAGTTTCGATCAACAAAAATTTCATAAATATTATTTTCAAAACACAGAATCATGTAAGATAAAAAAAGTAGTCAAAAAGCTCACCGAAAATTTTAAAAATTAACAGAAATAACAAAATTTAATTTACAATGTTTAAAGATTATACAAGTAATGTTAGTTTTTTAACATTCCTACTTATAAATGTACCGTATATATTACTTTTATAGTAGACTATCTAAAAATAAACGTATATCTGGAAGTCTAACAGAAATAGAAAATGCGATAATAGGAAATACGCGGACGGTCAATGACGTTAACCTGATTTGCATAAATTGAGCGCTCGTGTCAGAAACTAATTCGTCGTTCCGCTTCACTCAATTGCCGTTCAATTTTATGGTCGGACCGCAAAAAATTTCACATCGTAATGTCATCTTCTTTTTCTAACGTTATCTTAATTTATTGAAGAGAGAGAAATATAAAAAGAACTGTGAAGAAAATTAATTATTCCTCTCGCCTGAAACGCGAATTAAAGTGAATCGGAAGAAAATCAATCGTTGATGCGATTATCCGCAATTTTACTATGCAAATATATTAATAGTGTTAATGACAGAAATCGTTAATTGCTAATATTAAATTTATCTTTTTAGCTTTTTAAAATGTGCACAGCCATTGCTCAATTTGTGAACAAAGTATGTTCATCATTTTTTATTAAAATATTCATAAATTTAAAAATAAAAATCACAAGTTGTATATTAGAGATGTAACTAATATGTCAGAAATAAAAGTTTGATTCTCTTTTGGTAAAATTTGGAAAACTTTCTTTCTTCTGCATTGCAGAAGGTTTCTTGATCGAAACAAAACACTGTGCTTCTAATTATTGCATGCACAAAACGTAAAACAAGTCTGACATTTGGGCTGTAAAAAAATAAGTTCATTCCTTTCTAATCAATTCGATAAAATCAACTTTGTCAATTTTTTTATTCAGCAATCACATGATTGCTATGATTATAATTCAAAAATATATGCAATAATTGCAATGCTTAATAAGTTTAACGTTCCCTTTATCGTGCAAAACTCAATTATGCAGACAAATAACATATATGCAGCGCAATATTCGACAGTCTAATTATTGAAAGACAGACGATAGCAAGGCGCGAGCAAGAGAACTGGCGGTTGAATGATCGCTTCTCAAAAGACGTTCTACGGTTGCGCTGCCATAACGAGGAGAGTTTCGCAGACGACGACGCTGCGTTTTCGTGCTCCGGCCCCTTTAATGGATATATGCATAACGGTGAAACCGCAAATGCTTCAATTATGAAACAATGAAATAGTTAGGGGCGCTGGGGGTTCGCCACCCCTATTTCCTCTTCACCCCCGCGACTTCTACGGCTGCGCCGTGTTGGTGCCAACTGACGCCAACTTCTAGCGCGCTAACTTGGTACCGTTGTTTCGTCGAGTTAACCATCTAACTTTATAGCAATCCACTCCTTCGTTCTCCATCCTCTTCGTGCGCATTCTACTTACGCCATCCCTTTTCCACCCACTCTTCTAATCTTGCGTGTCCGCGTTTACCTCTGGCCGTACGTCGTGACGGTTTGAGGTCGAAAATGCGAATGTTAGTGCAACGCTTCAACGCAACTTTTCTTGAAATGTGCGTAGAAGCAATGGTAAGAACTTTGGTTGTAAAATAAATGAAATAACGTGCGACTAAATGAATATGCGAGCACGCGATTAAATTATTTATCATTGTTTTTATTTAATATTTCTGTTTAAATTTGTTCTAATATTTTAACCAGTACTTATAGATGCCAAAGTTTCCAATAACTCAAATCACTCTTGTACGTTTTCTTACATTACTAAATGTTTCAGAATATTGAAAACTGAAGATCGCACTCACGTACGATTTCTACTGCCGTTCGCATATTCGATTTCTTAATACAGTTTGAAAGTGATCACGATATGTGTGTATTTTACAATTGTAGAAAACTTCTGCAAAGTATCGTAGTATAGAGTTAAATTATATTAGAAATAGTGACACAATCACCAGTCTAAATAAAAACTTTTGAATAATTTAACACTAAGAAAAATAATCAATTAATTTTTAATAGTGTCAATCACTTCCTTAAATATTAAACAATCTTGAAATATTTCACTTTTACAATTTCTAGAATTTTTTCACGTACATTTCCATTTTATACAGAGATAAAATATGCGCTTATTTCTCGCACAATGACAGACTATATAGATTATTCTAACATTATCGGATAATATTTACAAATTTTTAAGAAATTTAAATTCTTAATTTCTCCTTTAAAAAATATTGGAAAACGTCATTATTGATCAAACAGCTATTCTTCATAAAGATTAAATAATAACTAAGAATAAAAAAATTATAATTTTATTATAATAAAATTGATTGTCATTTAAATGCCAATATACTGTCAATACAAATGCTCATTCGGCTCATATATTCCGCTTATATATTCCAATAATTTAACGTATTTCAATATTTCAATTGCAAAAAAATCAACTGCAAATTGCCCAAAGAATCTGTTATTAAAATTAAGATCAGGTATTTTGGATCGCCCCATATATTTAATCGCAATATCTCCGGTAATTAATCATCCATCTTTTATGACATCCATATTATAGACGTCATTAATCAACCGCTGCATTCTTTATCGCGCACCCGATCGCGATAATTATCGAACAAGGATCAACGCATCACGCGCTTTTAGCGAACAATCGCCTTGATATTTAAAAATAGTGGGAAAGATGAAAAAAGAAAAACAGAGACAGAATAATAGAAGGCAGTGCTGTATGTATGTGTATCTACATAATGGTGTCAAGTGGTACAGCTTAGGTGATAATCTACAGAGCCGCGCAATCCGCCCATACAGTCGCGATAAGACACCCCTAGGCAAGCTGCATACCGCAAACGCCCCTTTTTAACGATAAACACCCTTCACACGTTGATAGTTTATGCTCGCACATTGCACGTCGTACGACCGGCGCGGCTCATTTATCGCGCGTTATTTATCGGTGTGGCGCTTCACGTTTCTTCGTCGCTTCTGTCTTCTCAGCTCGAAGCATCTAGCTTGGCCGAAGTTACGGTAGTTTACCAAATATATCACTCTTTTCTTTAATAATTTAGCGACAATAATCCGCATTCGCAACGTACATTTATTTTCTTAATTAATAAAAAGTCATAAATGTACAGTTAGATAGCACTCAACGTACAATCAAAAAGAGATGTATCAAATACTGCACTGCCATTTTCAACGTAATAAACAGAGCATAAACGAAGAGAAAAAGTGACGAGTAGTAAAACAGTACGACATATGCGTACACGTTAATTTGCCGGAAGTAACGTGTAAATGTAACGATCGGGAACGAGATAAGCGAGCATCATTGTTGCGTGTGACAGATTGCACGCGATACGTTTTCACGCGGACACGGAGAGGCGTAATCCGTTTCGGTATGCTCGAGCGTAGCGCGCTACGACCCGATCATTTATTTCTATTATCATAAAATCGCCGCGTGATACGTAATTCGTTCTACTCTCAGGCGCGTGATGTATGTTAGTGAGGGGCCGGCTCGCGTAAGCGAACACCGTAGATTCGTCTTTCTTGCGGTATCCGATTTTACGGCTGATCTAAGTGTCGTGCCGAAGACTTCCGTTCTACCCGGCCTCGCTTCGCGTTTCGGTTTACGCTTACCTCGTAGGGGACGGATTTCATGTGTTCTTACTGTTTCTACAAACTCAGAAACGAATAAAACTCTCCAATAAATTGCGAATAAAAAAATTTGCCAATAAACCGCAAATTACATAATATATAATATAATCTAACAGTTGAATTAAATATTGACAAATACAAAAATAAATCGAGTAGTAATGCTAAACACATATTTAAAACAATTTAAAATAGCTGATAAAACTAAAAAAAATAATGATTATTGACCCGTATCAAATATTCTGTTTTGTATCGCATAAAACGTCGAGCTGAAAAGTCAAATAATAAGAATCTAAATATACATTTACTTTTATAATTAATGTAAAATTTCATATAAATTTGAATTACAAACATTCAAATTTCAATCAATTTTTGATATGCGAGCAATTCTGCAATTCTTCAATTCGGAACTAAACTAAAATCACCGAGTTATTAATCTATCTACAATAATTTGACTCCTCTAAACTTACAAATATTGCAATAAATGGCAATAGTCAGTCGTGCAGCAATTGCATTTGAATATTCGAATTTTACGATTTGCTGTTGCTAAAGAATATTCAATACGATTTCAAATATATCAGAATTTCCGATTCGATTTATAGCTTTAATTGAGATAATGATAAATGGAACAGTAGAAGAGTTAATGCAGCGATAAGCGGTCTCTTAGTGAAAATCTTATTGAAAACACATACACACACACACACACACACACACACACACACACACATCTTTTATTCATCGCGAATCAATTAAATATTGATAAGAATTTGAAAATTTGCACTTCTTTTTAATCTATAATTTACATAAAATTTTTTTATTATTAACATTAATTGATGTTTGTCATGTGATAAAATCATGTGATCAAAGCATGCCACAACTTTCTACAGTTTGGTTGCATAAAGTATATGAACAGCATAACTTAAAACAATTGAAAATATTCCTATATCATAAATTCTAATTTATTTGCCATTAACTTTTTCTGAAGCTTAATAAGTTTGACTAATTTACATAATCCAACATAATTTGAATTTTATTTTTACAAAACATCTTGAAACAAAAATTCATTTAGCATTCCTCTAAAAAAAATAAAATTTTTAAAGATAAATAATTAATATTAAAAAATTAAGAATTAGAAATGTATAGAAAAATTAAAAATGTATGGAATAGAAAACAGAGATTCCGTCATGAATAATGAATTTTAGTTGTTTAAAATCAACAATATTTACTTGCTCAAAATTGATATATAAAGTTTATACATTTCAAGAAGGAAATTTATGTTTAATGCCTTTAGATTTTCAAATGACTATATATATGTATAATGATTAATTCATCAAAATATTTATTGGAGGGAATGTACGTTTAGCAAATAGTCATGAGTCTTCCGTAAGTAAAACGCAAACGAGCAATTCCAAAGCGGATTGCACAGGTCGCGCTGAATCGAATTATAAACGTCACGACCTAATTACGCCTTTCGTGCCGCCATGCATATGTAGTAAATGCGACGCCGCAAAAACGAAAACACTACGTGCGAGAACACAACTTCATGTTGAAATTACGTTTCTCGCAACATCGTCGACAAAACGTTACATAAATATGCTTCGCTTAATCTAGCTCGTGGTGAATGGACCAACATGGGTTAGTTTTCGCATGGAGTCTACGTTCTCTCGATTTTTCGACGCAGTAAAAGCCGAATTATATTATTTGTGATAATACCGCTACATTAGTAAATATCTCTAAATAGTACGTTTCTCAGAGTTAATTTTTTTAACATTGTATTTGCAATTTGAATTACTTATTATCTTGTACCAATTTGAAAGTAACGAAGAAAAGACCAAAATAATACGTTACTGAAATAATTATTAAAATATACAATTTATCATTTTTTTATACAAACAAAGGGTAAAAGACAATGCCCTAAAATCTGACAGATTCCACATATCTTGTCTTCGCGGAAAAGCACAATTACATAAAAATAGATTTAAACAAATATCATTTTGGAAAATATAAAAATAATAATAAATTTCCCGTCGAGCATTATTGATTAATTGTAAATGTCTCTTCGGTGTCTTTTGCAAACGGCCAAGTGGGAATACCATCGGATTAACGATTTCGAATCTTAAACGGAAGCTAGAAGATATACGAACCTGTAACCGGCGTGCGCGGTATCGCGAAAATGTAAATTGAAACGACGAACTGCGTGCCGACAGCCTCTGGTCATAATTCTCTTCGGACATCTTCATCCGCGCACCGAGTGTATTCACGGCGGGTAATTATGTCAGTCGACTGCGTTAGCGCTCGTGGACTCACGATCGATACTCCGCCGGTTATGATTTACTGCTTTAAAGGCGTACTCGCGACTCGTAACTGCAGATTATATAAGCCGCAGACAAACATTGGTCTAATTAACACTATTATCTGCGCTTATTTTCCGCGTCTCGTAACAAAATGGACGAGATGTTCGCTCGTGTTCTCTCGGTGTGAATAGTTCAATGTGGAAACACAGGGAAAAGTGCCAGAAACACAAATTTTGAATTGTCGCTTTGCACAAACTCTACGAGACGTCGCCAATAATCTATCAAAATGCCGCTTGTTCGGAAATATAACATTGAACGAAACATATAAACCTAACTTAACTTTCGACATTTAACATGTGTTCTTACGTAAATCTCCGAGAAGATTTACTTTGAAATTAGTTTGACATTTCTGACAAGGGAACTTATCAAATCATGAATTTTGAGACAACGACAATATAATCCCTTATAGAAATCTAGCACTTTATCATACTATTATCGAGAAAAAATAATAGTAAAATTTTTTCATGAATTTGAAAATAATTTTAACTTTTTTATTCAAAATATAAGAATGTAGTTCTGCAAAATATTTGTGAAAAATATATGTACTTCGGAAAATCTTATTTTGGAAACGAGATCTTCAATTATACAGAACTAAGACTTTTACTTTATTATGTATACGGTGATAAATTTCACTATAGAAATTCTCGTCGCGGGAATATTCTTTACGTTCAACTGTTATTTTAGCGCAAACTGAACGCGAAAGCGAGAGAATTTTCACGTCTTTTCCTTTCGACCTTGCTGTTGAACAGAGTGACGGGTTAGACCCTTTGTCGCCAGCGAAGAAAAGACACGAGTGCTCTCCGGTTTTACTGGCGACCCTTCGAATCTCCGTGAGTATTCGCGTTTTCCGCAATGTGCGAATCCCTTCACGGACTTATAGTCGAAATGGCGCCCTGAATCGAAAACAAGCAAATTCAATGGCGACGACGATAACGGCGGCGTCTGGCTACACGCGCAAATAAACTCTCTCGTCGCAACGTTTGCACATGGCAGTTGCGTAATGATATGAAGTTGGTTTCTTTTACAAGACTTTACTACCTCACGTATAACTCCATCCATGCCGCTTCTTTTCAATGCATAAGAAAACAATCAGTCGCGCAACTTACTTTTGCTATTTATAGCATAGAAAATTCTTTTGTTCTTATGTATCTTAAGTTTAATTTTAAATACTTCTTGCATTACATCAAGATATAAGCAACGTTAAATCTCTACATGGTACCTAATGTAGATAACATTTACTTTAATGCAATACAATTACGTGAAAAGATTAATTAAATTTCATTGCTACAAATAATTCTTACCATTTCTATATCAACTCTCATCAACGTAGAATTTTATTTCTAATTCTTACAAAATTGTTTGAAACAATATAAAAGAATTCTTTTCTCTATCAATGGATGGTAAATTTTAATTATAGCGATAATAAGTAATGACTGCAGAGCTTTCTCGCATACTTCCGCAACGATGGCTTGGTATATTTATGGCTTGCAGGCATTGCAGAGCATTGAAATATTCCGCACGTGTAATTTTTCAACGACACAAAAATTTCTCGACAATGTCGCTGCACTGAATGTTTTCCATTTTGGATGCGACGTAATGACGACGCTTGGTACACCATTGCGAGAGGAAACGGGAAATCGTGCTGTCGCACGAACAATGACGGTGTAATTCCACGCGTATCAGTGGAGATCCTCACACACACGCAATTCCACCGGAGGGCATATAAAAATTTCGCGTCCGCCGTGAAAGAATCGCGAATACGTTGATGTGGTACAAACCCAAGTGAGTTTTCCTCGGCCGGACATTTGGGTGGCCGTAATAAATTCTAGGCTTTGACGCTCGCGGGAAGAGCCTGGTAACGCGTCCGGGCTCTGCCGGCGAAGCTCGCAGTAGCCGAGGTTTTTCGAGTCGCGGCTAGTAAAACTCCGCGGGAATGGATCTCGAAATGGGCACGGGGAATAAAACTAGGAGATGCAGGAAGGAAACGAAATGGGCCACCGAAATCGCGAGAGCTACGGCTCAGCTTCTACTCGCAGGTACCGAGAGGAGTGGTTGGTGCATGAGGATGCACTTGCATCCTGCAGTTTCATACGAAGGCGAGAAAATTCATTGCAAGAGTACTATTTCAAAAAAATTTCAAATAATAAAATATTGTAACAACTACAAGCACCGAAATATAAAAAGGAAGATGACGGTGATGCAAATAGATTGGGAAATGGACAGTTAATTTGATCAGAATGTAGAAAGATCGCTACCTTTTATACTAAAATATGGAAAGTATGAAAAGAGTATGAGAATATGTATGTGCACATATAATGCTTTCTACTTCCTCTTCTTTAATAAACTTGATTGCATCATATCATACATTTTTTAGTCTCTCTCGTGTACTTCAGAGGAATATCCACGAAAATTTCTGCCGGCGCTTATGTTCGTACGCTCAGAGACGTACTTGTAGTAGTACTTGTAGTAATACTTGTCGAGAGGATGTCCCGGTTCATGCCGATATCGCGCACAAAAATATGTAGCTGAAATCTCGCTGGAAAATTCGGACTTTATTGTTGCTTTGAGAACCACGAACGAGAGTCGATTTCGACATGCTCGAATAAATTGCACGCGAAATTCGCTTCTGGGAGTAGCAGTTTACCGAGCAAGCGAGCTTAATTTCTCGTCGATCTGAAACATTTCTCGCGCGAATTGCTCGGTTTGGAAATCTTCCGTACGATTTATGATGTCTTCGGACACAACACGCATTGCCGACACTGCGCTTGTTAGATATTTCGATGACGGAAAAAACGAATAAAAGCAACCGCTCCCAAATTTCCGAAAATTGTTCATCAAAATTCGTACGCTGATATCACACGTGAAAAAATCTATTACCATTGAAATTGCGAGCTTCATTATAACTGCGAGAACGACGAGTCAAGTAAAAATACATTTGCGAAGGATGAAACTAAAAATTGCTTTTTCACGTAGTTCACATCGCAACGTCCGTATTGGTACGAATGATATTAATTTCTTTACTAATGCTAGGTTAAACCGAGGAACGTCCAGATTTGTGTTAAGTCGCTTGACCTAAATTTTTCGACTGCTCGAGCTCTTTGAGCGGATCAAACAGTTAGAAACCACAAGTCGACAAACTGTAAGCGGGAGAGACTTGTCGGCTTAGTTTGCTCATCCACAGTCGGAGTAACCATATGTGGACTGCGTTCCACAAAATGTGATGTCTAATATAGTCGACGTCAACCCAAACCAGTATAACAATGAAATGAAAACTTTCATAAGTTATTTTGAAAAGCTATGGTTCTAAAATAATCCTCCATAATTTAAATTATGAACTGCTAATTAATTTAATTCATGCGAAATAGTATTTTTGCAAATATGAGAAATGGGAAACGCGCGCGCGCGCGGATATTATTCATAAAATCATAAAAGATACGTTAATTATATATCGGTATCACGGTATCGTAATTAAATCTTTCTAATTCTGATTAAATTTACTTAAAAATACTACAACAGCATATCAATTTATAGCAATTTTAATTGTTTTTTGTGACAGATAAATTTAATATAGTTTGAAAAAAAAATTTGTCATAAAATTATCTATCTTTATTCTATTATAAATCCTGTTCATTGACAATGGAAATAACTCGCATGACGAGAGATTTCACTATGGAATTTTAGAGAAATAAAGCAAACTGTCTCCGCGGTTGGTCCAACAAGCTACTTGGCAAGAGAGACCGAGCCGATATTACATACAAACCCCACACCAGCGGCATTTAGACATTTGCAATTCATATCGCGTCTCATGCATGCGCGATGGAGTGACTGCTGCGACCGCTCTATGTCATCGGTCGTGTCCCGCGTAACTGGTCACGGTATGTACGTGTAAAGCGATCCTCCCCTAAAGAAATGTACCAGCTTACCAGACTCACCTTCGGCCTATCTCATAGAAGTGCACTCATTGCTTCCGGAACACTAAATCCGACCTATTTCCGTTGACAACCGAGAAACTACATGGCTGTGTGTAGGCACTACTAGGCACGGCACTACACTAAACATTTTGATGATTTATCGAATAATACAGTAAATTTCATATTTCTTTATGTCAAATTAAAAAAATATTTAAACACATTGTTTGAAATTATATTCACGTAAAAATGCATTTAAAAATTGCAAAGTTACCGTGTAATTTCAAGACTTAAGAAATTAGACGTTTTTAAATTTAAAAATGCATGACTCATGAAAGGAAAAAAAAAAAACGAAATTATACAATTTCCACAATCGGATTTTAAAGTACCTCGAAATTAACATATTTTAAAATTTAATTTTTAATAACAAAATTAGTTCGACAAAGTAACTACATTTTGCAATACGTTATTCTTCGAGAAATCGAGAATCATTCCACGTTTTAATATTGATAATATCGAGTGGCTTTGCGAATATCAATGCAGGTGATATTATTAACGCGATTGTGTGTCCGGAATCATGGTGTTTCAATTTTGTGCTATGTAACCAGCAAAAATCGATGCACTGTTGCATTGGAAAGTCACACCTATCGATGGTTCATCACAAAGCATGCTACTGGCAACCGATACTCCATAAAAGCCTGATCATCCGCTTACGATTATACCGGCGTGAAAAATCATGCGTTAAAAATATATTTTCGCGGAAGCGACACGACAGTAATGTTCGCGAGAAAATTGAGTGAAGCAGCACTTCAGTAAATAAATTGATATCACATTTGCATTGTCTACAAAGAGGAACATTGACGCAAAATCATTTTTAATTGATTTACTAGCTGTGCGAGAGGAAGGTTAATCTTGTAATACATACATGAATTCTCATTTAAGCCCTGAAAAATTGATGGCGCCTCTTCACTAAATATGCATTTGATAAATTATGGAGATAAAATATAATAAATTACGGAAGTGGAAATGCAATTTAAAAATATTATTAATAGAATACAATTTAAATATCATTACCGAAGATAATACAAATCTTATAAAGAATGCTTTGCAATTCTGAATATATAATTAAATAGACGTTATAATTCCGTACACTTTCGTGCGGAGTTTCATAATGTATTTCAGAGTTGGATTTAAGACTTTTATCATTTTAGTGAACAGTCGAGAAATAACAAAAAAAAAAATCGTCGCAGTTATGAAATTTTGTTTGGCAGCAGAATCACGAAGCACAAACAATTTCGTTAACGAGTTTGAGCTATTAGGCCCTATCCGAACTCAATTCTTGGGACAGATGTTTCCACGTGTGCGGAACTGGCGTGTGGTACATAACCAGCATTAGCCTGCGTGTCACGTGCGATCACCTCCGTTCGTGCGTGTACACTTTCTATCCCTACATGCACGAATGGAAATGCGCTTCTCTTCTTTGTGTCGCGCAACACCTTGCGCGGCATGCCGCAACGCTAATACTGTATTCACGGCATGCGGAATATTTCAACATTCTGTATAACTGCAGTTTCATTATATGTAAGAAGTCAAAGGAAACAAGATTTACCTCTATGCCTTTGTGAAAATAATACAAATCAAGATAATACTGTCTCGCGCGATTAAATTAAAATTTTAAAAATAGTCTTCTGCACGAAAAATATGTTGCAATAAAAATTATAATTTTCAATTGTGGGTTACTTAACGAGCGTATATGTTTTATGTTTTCATGTACTTATCAGAATTGATTTCTTTGAAACTCTAGCCACTTGTGTATTCGCATTAATCACAGTCATTAGACATAGTCATTATCGCCTATATAATCGTCATATGCTTCATTTATCTAATAATTCTTCGAATGTTAAGTAAGCAAAAGTAAAAAAGTAGTAAAGAAGTGATTGCTCGTGAAAAAGTGCTCGTAAACATTTCTCGTACGGTGTATCTATACCCTGCAGCTTCAACGAGTGCTTTTTGGAAATGCCTTTCGTACTAAAAGAGTTAAAATAACGTAAAAATCTAAAAAAACTGTTATAAAACATTAAAATGTATAAAAATTGCATTAGTTGTTTATCAAATGTAAGGCAAGCAATTAAATGGTAAACTGAGCGAAGTTAAAATTATTGATGAGCCAGCTTCGCGTTCGATCGAACGGGAAGGACGCGACGTGGAAATGAGAGAAGGGCGCGTGCACAATTCCCTCGCGCAACCCTTACACGCGCATACACACACACACACACACACACACACACACACACACACGCACACGCACGCGCACGCACACACACACACACACACACACACACACACACACAGCTTTGCTCGCGTTAGTGCGCACGCTTCTACAGCTTGTTGCGGATTATGTAGACTCTCGTTGCAACATGTGTTCGTTATATCGCTCCGACGGAGTTACCAACTCTTGACTAAGGCTTCCCTCGTCTCGGCGCCCGCGCGGCGCGCGACGCGGCGCGTTTACGTACACGCGTAACAGCCCTGCGGCCGTGTGCGCACTTGTACACTGTAAATATTTTACGTAGCTGTGCCGTGAATTAAGCGGCTTAAGTAGATTAAGGCCGGGTGAGGCGCGGTGAATATCCGCCACCGCGGTTGCAATCTTAACTCAGCGAGTGTCGAGTTGCTCAAATATCATTACCGTTGTTCGGATCGAAAGGTTATCAAAATGTCCCCGACACTATTTGCGCATCTCTGCGGCGTTTCCCTTTTTCCCAGAATCTATAAAATGTCGTTTAAATTACCTCTTGACAATTCTACTCTTAAGAATAATGGAAAATTTTCAATATTCTTACTTTTCGAGAGTATACAATAATTTGACAGAATAATATTACCTAAACATTTAACGAATTAAATGTGTTTCCTTATTAGACTATTTAGAAGTTACAAAGAGATTACAGAAAATTAATATAATTAGTGTATATAATTTCATGTTTCTCTCTATTTTTCAGCACACAAATCAGAGAGCTAAATCTCCTCGCAATTTTGAAATTGTCTTGCTAGTTTAAAATTTAATTTCCATAATTTATTAGCTCTTTTCGTTACCACAGTTACATCATAATTTTGCACCGCGTCGTTGGACGCGAAATCAAAGTTAAGCGATCGAATTGCAGATAATTTGAATTAAATTGAACAATTCAATGATACGAATATATTCTTGATATCAAATTATATTGAGAAATCGTCCGATGAAATGCCGAAGAGAGAAGCAGCCGGACCGTGTCTCACATATACGCGATCGATCGATTTCTCGTCCCGCTTAATCTCGCAGAATGTCGCCTTCGTCGAATTGTCGATGTCGGGAAGAGAGACGGCATCTCGTAACGAACCAGGCGGCTTTCCGTTTGTTTGCCCTGAAAACGGTAATGGCGAGATCTGTTCCTCCGCGTCCCAGAAACTGAGCGCTCGAAGGATTGACGGTCGCCAAAGTAAACTCGATGCCTGCGAGTTTATCCCGGACTGTGGTAGAATATCCCGAAGGACACGGAGTGCGATGGAAAGGATGCGAGTTTCCGGAGCACGTCGTTGTGCCCGAAAAGTTTCCGTTCTTATCGCCGAGAGTTCCCTTTTCTCTTTTAACTGCGAGTTCGCCTGACCACAATAGTAAATACTTTGCGGAAACTTCTTCCAATACACGCGGAATAAAGCACCATTCTACGAATAGATTTCTTAATCTTTTAATCCCTTCTACTCTATCTGTTTTTGAGTGTAACTCTTTATAGATTTTTAATTACATTTCGCATCGCATATAATGTTCAAGAAAACGTACCAATCATAAGAAAAGTTTTTGCAATTTTATAATTCGTACGCTATTTTCTAATTTGTTAATCTTATGAATATTGAATTGCATAGATTTGTAGTGAATTTTATATGGATTTAATATCTGCAGAATAAGAAGAATTATTATAAAAGGATCTTTTATTCAGCATTGTATTATATATTTAGAACTCCTAATACTTGCTTATTGGCATACTCGTATGTATTTTAGACTTCGACCATTCATAACATACGAGTTTTGATGGATCGAGAGTTTTGCGTGTAGTTATTATAAAATATCTGAAAGCATAAGCCGCGCCGAGAAGCGTTAAATTCCCTTTCGAGCTGGAATCAATCTCGAGGGTGTGCACCGACGAATACGTCGAGTGCTCTCGCGAAAGTTTTCGGCCGTTCCGACCATTTTCCCATTTTCATCCCGGTCGTAACTCCCTAGAGCGCGTCGGTCCACGAGCGCGGTAATACTCGCACGTGTGGATGTGTTCCCGTTAATAGAAATAATACCGCGCGCTGAAAGTAAACAGGTGTACGGTAGCGCCCGGTTAATACGCCCAGTAGACATAATATACGACAGAAGTACGTGGGATAAACGACGACCAACAGGGCGAAGAGAGGTCGGGCGCTCGCTGCCGAGCGTGTATAATTTAATGTTCAGAGGCCCGCGATTATACACAGGACGTTTATCCTCCAGTTTATCTTTTCTCAATAAAAATTTTGTAGTTTAGATGAAAAAATCTAGAGGAACTAAAGATTACGCAAAAAAACAATATAAAAATTTAATTTTGAGTGAAATTTTAACAAAATATTATATTTTAATGTAAATTTTGAATAAATGTAAAAAATGATGGCAATCAATCAGCTTTTTATTAAAAAAAAAATTGCCTTCAGATTCAATCAAGGCATTCATCGAGGAAGCGAATGAAAAGAAGTTTACGTTCTGTTGAACCTGAAATAACCTGTATATACGTATATAGGTTGCTGTTTTATCTCTCAGGCTAAAACTGATAAAACGCGCGTGTCAAGCCACGTAGTCATCGACGCAGTGACTTATTTTTTACGCTAACTGCGTCGTTAAACTTCTTCTACGGGCTTTGCTATCATTCGTAGGTCCTATCAAGAATGTCACAATCCAATATCTCTCGCGTTGCGCTGCTCATAAGCTTAAGATCGTTTAATATATAGGTGTAAAAGTTCATAATATCTAATAATACCTAAATGACGCGACTAAAACTTTTCACAAATCATCGTGTTATCTAAAAATCAATCGAGACAATTTAAATACAGTAATTGTTTTAATAGTTTGTTTGCAACTTTTAAATACTTAAATCCTCTTGAAACGAAAAGAACCATTTGAGTTATGTCGATAATTTGGAAATACATAAACTAATATTATCACAGAAGGGGAATATAGAATGTTTATCTTTTCACTTACAGAATGTTACAGGCTCTCGTCCTAAAGTCCTCTCAATTTTAAAGGTTCGAAATGTTAAGTAAACTTGACGAAAGGACCAAACGTTGAAAATTTGTCAACTTGTCTAATAGTCACCTATAAAAATTAATAAGATGAAATATTAGTTGATTAATTTTAATGTCAAAAAATACATTATAGTTATTGTCATATTTTGTAATTAGGGCGCAAAGATATATTTTATTACAGATAAAAAAATTAAGATTACACAATTGTCTCAATTTTCTTTTCTATTTGTATAGCAAGCGTTATTATAGAAAAATCAATGCAGTTCAAAAAGAAAGAGATTATTAGATATTAGTTCCAATGATTTTTGACATGTTACGCCAAAATAATATTTCAATATTTTACTTGTAAATTTCTTTTCACTATTAGCTGATACTACTAGTCACACTATTTCGCCCAACAGCTCAAACACAATTAGACTTTAAAAAAATTCGCATGCAATTTAAAGGGTGAAAACAATTCAAGGCTCAAAAGACCGTGTTTTCAGGTGAGATCATGACAACGCCTTGATTAGCGTCTCGGAGCGCTTCGTTCGTTTGTCAAAGACCACAAGACTGAATGCAATTAAGCGTCGTATAGAGTCCATCGCGTCGCGTCGGGGCGTGTGCACGCTCGATAGGGCGAGAAGTGAGTTCGTTTCGTGAAACTGCCAATAATAATTAACGTTGGTACGAAGCCTCGTCCGCCCTCGCTTAACCATGAGTACTCGCGCGTCTCTGTGCGCCACGGGAAGTGCCTACGGGGAGGAAGCATACCGTATAACGAACTTTCGCGGACGGACTTTGGCTTCGCTGACCTGCCAATAATTATCGACCCGCGCTCTATACGCGTATATCCGCGAGAGATACGTGGTGGTGCATCGGGTTTACAGGGCGACCACATCTCCAAGGCGTCACCCTTTAGTCGAGACGGAATACTAATCGTCGGCGTGTCAAAACGTTGATGACGAACCAGAATGATGTACTAGGTATACAGGGCATATCCCGTAACGAGGACGATATCTTATCCCGCAAGCGGCGTTGGACTTTTTCAAACTTTTCTGAGACTTAATCAGTGAACTAGTTAACGCAAAAAATTAACTGCCTCAGGCTGATCACGTATTCGGCACGTCTTCTCTGGAAGTCTAACTTATTCAATTGCAATATCAAAAATTAATTATTAATTCAGTAATTAATAGATAGTTTATTCGTAACAGTGTGTTCCCCTTGATTTTGTATTTATGTGTCGTTTGTAACATATAAATAAACTATTCGCAATTTAGCTATCGTGAATTAATCATAATTAATTTACGGATATAGTCTAAAATTCTTGACACAATATTACCATATCATTGCATTTGAAAAAATACATTATTACCGAAACGTTAATTCGAAACGTATGATAAAATCAATACTTAAGTTCTCTCCAGCGACAATTTATCAGCTGAAATATTTATACCAACAAGGTATTTATAATATTCGAAATAAAATAGATTTTTACATTAAGCGCATTCAAATCGTATTTAGAATAGGACCAATCGTAATGCACGCGAACGCGTTCGTATTTGTCTATATGAAATATATTCAGACAATGTATCCCGCAGAGAGTTATAACGCTGGATTGCGCAGACATCTCTGCACGTACGTACGTGCATACAAAGACACATGGAAATGGGTGAAGAGTATTTTATTACCATACGCCAGATAATGCTGAATATGCTCCGCTTTCCCTGCGCGCATGGCGGTATGCGCTGTTACGTGAATATCTACCGAATGCCCACTAAGCGACCAACTATATGCTGCTCGATATGGTATCGCAGGGAGATACACTTGTGTTTCTATACAGGATGCCTCAAGAATGTAATCATACTTTTCATCCACAAATACTTTAGCCAATCTAATCAATTTGTTTCTCAACTAAAATATCGACGAAAATATCAATTATAAACAATTCAAAACAAAATCATTTTGTATATTAAAAATAAATTTGCATTTAATATTGCATAACGTATTCTATCAATACAATTTTAATTCACAAGAGTGTTACAAAACTATTTGAAAGTAATTATTGAAAAGTTGGCCATTATTGAAAAATATGTCATGTAATTTTCCCTCTAAATAAAAATGTATTTAAAAATTTGTCAGCAAGCGCACAATGTTTGTAGTGGCCTGTGAAAACTAATATTGTTCAATACATATGAATATGCG
The DNA here is from genome assembly GCF_040581485.1 of Linepithema humile. Taxonomy (NCBI): domain Eukaryota; kingdom Metazoa; phylum Arthropoda; class Insecta; order Hymenoptera; family Formicidae; genus Linepithema; species Linepithema humile. Next base: position 30,424,617 of record NC_090132.1, read on the forward strand.
TATGCAACTGCGAGTAAATTCGTCTCGTAATAGCAAATGACTATTTCCATTTTAACATTTGATAATTCGTTCGTTGTTTCTAGATTAGCAACTATGCAAAGCGAAAATGTTTTGCATTTAGTTTTGCATATCAAATGAATTCGCAAGAATGTCTGCCTTATCACTTCAAGCCAAGCGTAAGAAAATTATCTTTATGATAATCGTATTTGTATAATAATATGAAGTGGAGAAAGTAGTAGAACAAAATTAAACGAGAGCCTTCATAAAAATGTAACAATACAAAAATGGAAATATGTATTTAGGAGATATATAATGATATTCAAATTTTCGTCCGAATATATAACTGACAGAAAAATTGTCTTACCTCTGCGCTTTAAAAGATAGAACGCGTTCTTTGCGCATACGTTTAACAAATTTATGCAAACATGAATATAACATGAAATAAACTTGTTTATGTTCACAATTTTTTCTCCATTCTTTGAATTTATATATTTATTTATTATTTACCCGACTATGCTGATTCGGATATTCAAGCTTTGCAAGTTGAATGCAATTTACTTCAATTTCTCTATCCACTAATAAAATACATCGGTAATGTTTGTAAAAATATTTAAAAATAGATTTTATTTTATCGCATAGTTGACATTACCGCGAAAAAAATTGCAACTCGAAAAACGAAACTCGGCATCACGTTATCCGTTGTTAGCTATAACGAGGTGGTGGTGTGACGCTTGTTCGTTACACGCTCGCATATTAGCTTCAGAGAGGTGATCCGCATGCCGTGTTCTCTGTAGCTCTGACGATTTTGAACGAGAGTTAAAAAATCAACAAGAGATCAGAAAAAATACCAACATAAAAAACACGTATATAACGTTGGCACGCATCAGTGTTTCATTCCGTGCATCGTTATACGTGCTTATTCCACAATACAATAAAATCAAGAAGAATAAATATACTGTTTCGCATTTGGTCGTGATGATTATTATCAAAAATCAAATACTATTAGATCAATCTATCAATCATTATCAAATGATAAACACAGATACAGTTTGATGTATCAATCAAAAATAAAATCTGTTATTTAAATAGACAATTATACAGTTAAAGTGTGTTAAATTTTATTTAACTAAACTCAACAAATGTAGTATAAAATGTAGTATAAAATATTATTTATAATAATTGTAAGTAATTAAATAGCACATACCTCGATTAATATATAGAAAAAATATAGAAAATTGTAAGTACTAGTACAAATATATTAATAAATCGTATTTTTTTCTTTTTTAGAACTACGCAATATTGGAATGAGATTATTACTTCATCGTAATAAAAATTCACATTGCGCGTAAAAAAACGTGAAAAGCTCTCACTGAATGAAAGTCCGGTTAAAGAAAAGGGACTTGAAGAATTCGATTTACCTAGGTATATTTTTCCTTTTCTTGGTTCGAAGGTCAAATGGAAATGTTATTGTAGCTTCCGGTGGTTTTGAACATTCCCAATATCCCTGTTGCATTCAGAGCGCAAGCAATGGTCTGTGGCAAATGCGAAACTGCACCTCATGGCTGCACGTACATCGGTGATTAGGTTAACGCGAACGCGACTCTTTTTCCCGCTACGCACGCAGAAACGTTTGGAAAAGCACCACTCTATAATGCCTCCATTTTCAAAGCCATCGCATCTTTCAAAATTCTACAGACTTTTCGATATCAAAATGTATTTTCCTTCAAATTTTCAAAACAGTTAAATTTATGAATAATTAGTACTACAAATATTATTTTTACAAGAATATATTTTATTTTTATTTTATTAACTATCTAAAATATTTTTTAAAATAATTAACGGTAATCATGGTGACTATTTTCGTAGTTAATATAAAAGTGTATAAAAAAAGAAATATAGTTATATTGCTTTAAAATTGGTTTAATATATAAAATATCTCACCAATATGCATAAATCGACGTTTTACAAATATCAATTTGCAATCATCATTAGTTAATGAAAAATAACATTTATGTTTATTGCACTTATGTTAAAAAACATTAATAAAATATTCACAGTTAATTTATCAATTTCATCACTCTTCTATTTTCAATGTAAATTAAAAATTGAAAAAATATAGTAAATCACGATTATATACGTGCAATCTATTCTCATTCTTCGGCTCTTCCACTATCTGTCGACAAAAATGTCTTGAATATTTTTGCGATAAGCTTCGAATACGTGAGTTACCTACTCTTGAACATTTCAGTCCTAAATAAACTTGAAAAGGCTCACACGATTAACAGATCAACTGTATTAAATAAAAGGCAATAGTGGCGCTGTGCCCTTTATTTAATACAGTTGATTTCTGTCCCACTTTGCGCGACCTATAGAAATCTATTGTTGCAACTTTAATCACGAATCGTCGTGGAAATTTTGTCTCACGACCACGCTTCGTAATGAATTTCTGCGCGACATTCTGTCGCGAAAGAGAAAGCGGAATGCAGAATTTGCGACCACAGCGGAGCCGCGCTTAAGCCTTGACTCAAGCAACGTTAGCATTTTCGCGCAAGAAGTGCTCGCGTGCGTAATCAAACACCAACGAAGGAAATACGTGGTGTAGTAGCAGTAACTGTCGATTACTGCAGCATTTGATGCAGAAACGACTTTATAACTGTTCGTATTCCAATTAACTTTGTACAAATCTACCAGAAAGATGCGTATATAACGTTGCAAAAAATAAATTGGATTCCTGCAAGTGATTGTTATTTTGTTCAATTTGTTTCCTGTCGATACATCCGTACACACAACATATGATAGATTAATTACATATATATTTTCGTTATTATATATAAACTCAAACTAATATTTTAAGACATATTTCAAATCTAAACAATAAGAAACAGACGTATTTTGCAGCATATGTTTAGATTTGAAAGAAAAGAACAACTTTATTAAAAAGTGTGGAAAACATCGAGCGGATTTGCTGGCAGAAAATTTTCTGTTAAATCGGCAGCAGCGCTACCGCGAATTGTGTTTTCGCGAACGAGAATTAAAGTCGAGGGTGGCGGAGTGAAATTAGTAACTACGGCTTCGCCTTCTGACACGAAACGACGTAATGAACGCTTTCGCGTGGGAAACAAAGGGCAAGAGAATAACGGAGCTTCGGTTTCGAAGAAGGAAAAACCGGATCGCGCGTGCAGGGCGCGAGCAAGGGAAAAAGAGAGAAGCGGGAAAAACTCAAAAAAACTCTCACCACGCTCCGCAATCTCTTCCCGAACGCTTCTTCGTCGCGGCGACGTAAGCACTTTCGCGTGGGAAGAGAAGTGGTTCGCCCGCGTACGTAGCCAGACATCGGCAGTGGCATTCGTGCGCGCACGGATACACCGCAAGCCGCGCGCCGTTACTTGTCGCAGTAGTAGGCACCGTTGCATTTTTCAGCACGCCTCAGCACTTTCCGCACTTTGCTCTGATCTTCGCCAGAATCTCTACTGAACGCGCGCGTGTGAAAATGTGTTTGTGTATCGCTTCCATCATTACACGATACACTATCCTAAAGTAGCTACGTAATGAAATAATTAAAATAATAGAATTGTAAAAGATACTATTACATATTAATGTATCATTCTTTTTGATACTGTTGCAGTCCGTAACTTTAATAAAATATGAGATTTATAGGTATGGGAAATAAAGCTAAGAAGTTTGAATTTTTTTCTTTTATAATTCATTTAAATAATGTGAGCGAACGGTGCGCAATTTGCACAGCATAATCACAGAAGTTTGTATGCAAAAACAAGTGTTAATATGCCCATCTTATTTTGTTAACCACCCATTAGAAATACGCGAACCAGTCTTTATTATATGTATTTAATAACAATTTGAATTGTACGATAACTACGATTAATGTTGAAACAATTATTTTTAAAATAACCGAATTTGTTAGAATACAAGATAATTCAATTTTTATGAAATATATATATATATATATTCATATATATGTATATACACACAAAATTTGTTTATTCGTCAATTTCGGCATTTGTTTATGTGTTTTACATTTCGAAAATGCTATTTAAGAATGGAAAACTAAAAAAGCAGCAGTTGTAACAGCATAAATATAATAAATATTTCCGCGTTATATCCAAATACTAATCACAAGCGTAAAAGATTCCATAGACGATTCTTAAATTATTTTTAGATTCATAAACATACAGAGGAATCACCATTGCGCTATTCCAATTTTAAAGATTCTTGCTGAAAAGATGCGGCAGGTGCCTCGCTTTATGTACGATAAAAACATTTACGCGCTCGAATTCCGCCCACGATATTGTTTACGAGAATACATAGCCGCATTGTGTTACGTTCCAGCGAGGGTATCGTTGACGCCATGCTGCGTGCTCATAATAATTATCGAACGCGAACCACGATAGAAAATTTTTGCAATATCGCGTGCCGGATACGGTAAACGTTGAAGTACTACGTGTGATGAATGACAAATTTAAATTCGTTGAACGCAAAGCGCTTTAGCCGTTTACCATATGCAAATCATTACAAAAATATCCGCGAATTGATTTCGTACACAAACTACTAACTCATATTTTATATTTATAATTTATATTAACGTTAATATATTAACGCATTTATATATTTAAACATATTTTATATTAACACATTTCATATTATTAATGTACGGTAAAGATAACAACGTAAAGCAACAAAGAAGGTACAATAACGAGAAATAGAACCTGATCTATCTTGGCGAGCGTTTCGCAGGATGTATCGCATTATTCTTGCATATCATTTTGCGCAATGATAGCAAATAAAAGATTCAACATCTGTAAAATAACACATGCTTTTTATGAGTATCATTTTTTATTTGCATAAGCATGAGAAGAACAATCGTATTCAAGATGTTTACACAGATTATCGGCCAGACGTTTATACCTCGCGGATAGCTCATCGCTATCGTGCTCATTACAACACGTAGCTAACTTTAACTTTCGATCGAAATTTAAATCTCTTTTCCTTTTTTTATCTGTCATATGCGAATACTTATAATTAGCTCTTACTCAACGCGATTGATCACTAAGCACAAAGAAATAAAAGATTTACTCGTTGAAAAAATGGATTCATTGTGACTCTTGTAACCAAGCCTTCAATTAGCCGTCCGTTTTGATGCGTTGAAAGTAATTTCCGTGACGTCTAGCATATATATATTTGCGACAAGCACTGATAGGAATCATGTAAAAGCGCAAAACCAGCATGGCGAACGCGAACGCGAACGCTGAACGAGCGAATGCGTTGTAATCAACTAGCGACGTAGTAGATTGGCTGTCTCGCAAAAATTGCGGCTATCCGAAATTCCGAGATTAAACCAGGGGAATGGCTGAAAAACTGTCGAAATCGCGAAAATACAGTATGCGCCGCCGGACGGCGCCGCGGATTATTTCCAATCAAAACGAATCGTTTTAAATCCTAGATAAATCAATCGTGTGTCCGCGCGCGTTCTGTCCGATGCCGAAAAATGAAGACATCAATCGCGGTGTTTGTGTCTGGCGAAATTAATTAACTAATTCCTTGTCTTTGTTCTCTTCTCGTCGCCTTGAATAAGATTTAAACTGATTGTGAGTTTTTGCCGGTTAATGGCGACCTGCGTCGGTGAAGGTTTAGTCTTCTCGGAAAACGGAGGGAGTCATTAAACTTCAGTTACGTGCGCCGTAGTGAGAAACCATAGGTCTGACACCGCGATTCGAAATTAAATTTATCCCGTAAACGAGGGTTAAGTGTTGTTCATCTCGTCTGAGAAGAGTGGCAGCAGTTACATTCCGACTAATAAAGGTGCCGGCTTTAGACTATTTAATTTGTTTTAGTAAGTTGGAAGTATAAATGTTTTATACTTGTGAGGAATATATAAATCTAGTTACATTTAAATAACCGATTACAAAACTATCCCTTTTGCAATTTTAATTTCACGACGCGTTTGCGAGATACATAATAAAACGCTTCGTTAAACTCTAACATATGTATATCTCTTTAATGACAATCGCGATCGGAAATGTTCATAAATATCTGATATCTTTTCGGTTCCGAATATTTAATAAATTAGTAGTTATTTGTAAATTATACATCATCAGAGAGAGTTTTTCTGACCGTTTAACCAGTATCTTTTATGTTTTCAAGATTTTTAATTCGCTTCATTTAGTATTATTTAGTATTAACTCACGCGTGTATGCACAATGGACACGCGCGATTGGCAAGCATACAAAAACTGATTTTTAAATAGCGATCTTGTTTTTTCAAGTGCAAAGCGTATAAATAGAACACGCATACATATACTGCTAACGTAAGCGCACTCATACATCGGAAAAATAGCGATCTCCTCAACGAGTGTCTTATTTGCATTTTACACCGATCAAATTGATTGCGTAGCACATCCGTTTGATTTCCAATGTGCGAGTGCTCCTTTCGCAAATCTTCGATTTGATCGCTACGTACATACTTTGAAATTGGATTCTGGCCAAACACGTATGCGTTCCACCGCGTTTTACGAGTCACATTACATTCGCGTGTGAATAATACTTTAACATCTGGAGCACGGCCGCGGAGCTATAAAGCGAAATGGAGTATTGTACTAAACTACGGTTGTAAAATAATAAATTACAAAAGCATATTAGCACCTTTCCAGATTAATTTAAACTCATTTATCTTAATCTTTAATTTTTAATTAAAGATAAGCTTATTAAAAGCATTTTATAGAAATGCAGTAGAAGGAAAAATGGATATAATAAGAAATAATTTATTGTTTGTTTATCGAAGCTACTTTCCATCGATTCTATACGAATGTTTTGCTATATTCAAAAAACAGAAAATATTTCGCTGCCCATAAACTTGAAATCGCAATTTGCATCTTCCGAATTCATTTGGTTTCATATGCCCGAGAAAAAATGGTATAATATAGTCAGATGTAAATACATAATATATAATTAGTTATGAAAAGATCTGATAATATGTAATATTTTATATGATCATATAAAATTACATATGTTATCAGATCTTTTTATAACTAATTATATATATTTACATCTGACCAATTATACCATTTTTTCTCGGGTGATGCAAAAAAATTTGTATGTTACTGAAATAGTCCGACATTCGATTGTTACGTATAAGTGGCCTTCAAATTAATGTTTGATCTATCTCGCGACATTGACCTAATAATATCGAATTGTTGCAATAACAAACGCTACTTTGCTATTTGTTACATATTGTGCCTGAGAATTATATTCGCATTATGTAGATTGTAATTTATCGTCATAAACATTATAAAAGCATTACCATTCTAACTGATATATTATTATGTTTTTAGTGATCTTTAATTAACAATCATAATAACATTTGTAAGGAAAGAACAGTTGTTTTTCAATAGTATGAAATAGTTGTTTCAATAGTATGAAATAGTTGAAAAAAATAGTTGTTTTGTAGGAAAAATACTTTTAATATCAGAAAATGTGTTTTTCTTGTGCTAATGCATTAATTGTTTTAACGTATCATATTTGTTCGGAAAATTTCATGTATTTTTCGTAAAGAATATAAAATTGTGAATATGATTGTGCATATTTACAAACGCAAATATGCTGAGACAGCAAATGCATTAACTGTAGCGATTAAAAACTGTGTGTAATATACGTTACTATTGTATAACGATAAAATCTAAACGTAACATCAATCACCAGCAATGCATCAAAATACTCTGAGCTCAAAGGAAACATTCTATTGCCGTAAAAATTTGAAGGCGTCTATATAAAAGCGATGAATACGGATCACAGAACTTCACGACGCTGTAACCAAGCCGCGGTCTAAACTTTGCGAGCGTTAACAAGACGACGGCAGTGATGGGATAGTTTCGCGACTTTACGTTACGTAAACTTATTCTGGGTTTTCTTTCGGGGAGGTCGGTAAATTCGAGCGCCTAATTATAGAGGCGCCAGAGAGAACGCCTTTAACGCCTCCACCGCCCGCCTGCTTCTTCCCACGAGGAACTCCGGCAGTGGTGTAAAGGGTGTTGGAGGAGGCACTTGGCTCACTACGAACTAAGAAGTTTCAATTTCCGAACATAGTCGCGGCACGACGGTGTTATTAATGCAATTAAGCAGGATTTCCTTCACACGATACGGCCTTGTTGACAACGCCGATAGAAAGTAATCACGAGCTTTACCATGTCTTAACCCACTATCAGACCAACAGTGGTGACATGTCACAATATTCGAAGCCAGCGAGTTTAAAGAAACTTTAACTTTCGAAATCTTGTTACATTTTAGTGCAATTGATACTTGCAACTCAATTAATATTTTTATCGTAAAAAATGTACAAAATAATTTGTACTGTAAATTGCTTTGCATCAAATTGTCAAATGTTTCACATGACAGCAATTTGAAAAAAATACTGAAGATACTAATTTTGTAAATATTTTGGTAAGAGGTTTGCAAGCATACTTATTTCTCATCGTGTATTAAAAACCAAAAGCAATAAATTAAAAAGAATCTTTTAAATATTTTTTATAATCTAAAAAACCGACATTTAAGTGTTTAAACATTTTTCAAATAAACTACAATTTCTAATGTTTTGTTTCATTAATTAAGTAAAGATAAATGTAACATTTACGATAATAAAGATACTACATAAAAAAACACGCCTCGCAGTTTTTTTGAAAATAGATTAATTTCAGCGCAAAGTTGCAATAATGTATGTTGCAATTATTGATGTTATTGAAACATTAGTTATATCATATGCTCGGCCACACGTATAATGCAGGTAACTTTCCTTTGCGTCAATGATCATAGCTTAAATGTAGCCCCGTCATTCTCCATATGCGCTCATCTGTACCGTGCCTCAGGCTATTGCAATTTCGCTGTCATCTACTACTATCATTGCATCTGTCTTACTTTATAGTGTTAAATAGAGACATATCAGAAAGCATTTTTTGTACGCAATAGCACAATAGCGTATTGATTGTCAACACAATTTAGCATTATAAAAATATAATATATAGTTAAAAAAAAAAAGAAATTATTATATATAAGTACATAAAGTTATATAATAAATTTTCAATAAGTTAACCTTATTGATGTTCATAAATTAATAAATATGTAAATTGTTTTTTATTCGTTAAAAAAATTTCTGTCGTTGTTAATTTTTGAATGCTAATTAGTCTGATTTATCAAAAGTCCATTAAGAATGTTTATATTTTTTACTAAGACTGTATAAAATGTTTTAATTGCTCTGTTTATAATTTTATGGTTACATAATTACATAATAGATTAGGAAAAAATGCAAATATATGTACAAATGAGTCAAATCTGTTTATATAATATTAAATATAATTAAATTTTTTTCATAATATCTGCAGCAGTCAGAAGAATATAATAGTTGTACTTAATACTTCATAATTATAATAGATAACGGAAATGGAAAAACAAATAACCTTTGATATATAAATACTACTTTGTATAAATCAAATATTAAACATACTTAAATGGAGAATTAATTGCTGTAATTACATTACATAAACGTTTTTGTATAACGTATAGTATGGTATATGCATAGATATTTCATTTGTTTTCTTTTTTGTTAAATGTATAATTATCTTACCTCAGTATAAAATTGTGGTATGTATGTCAAAGTATACGCGATGCTTATAAGGACCTTGGTTCTTGGCAGAAGCATGTATTTTATTTGCTAAGCAATGACAGATAATTTTTTCATTCGAAGTAAGTAAAACTCGAGTTTTCCTAAATGTTTCGTAAAAGCGGAATGAAAGACGTTGACATGTTGGAGGACGAAGGCGACGCCACTTGTTTTGGCGTCGTTTCGCTAATGCCGTCGAGCCCGTACTCACTTCTTCCAGTTCGTGCTCCGTCTACAAAGTGGGAAAATAGCAGCTTTGACGGGGCTCTTTCAAGCCGAGCTCACCCAATGTGAACCTCTTCTCGATTCGCGCCGCAAACGCAAGAACTTCCGCGGACGACAATTCGGTCTTCCACTCCGCCGTGTCGTTTCTCACTATCGAAAGAAGGTGCCGAGCAGAGCGAGCTACGCGCAGACAATACCGGGTGGCGAACGTGGCTAGCTACCGCGACTTTGGCACAAGCATCACGTGCTGCGATAAAGCAATGTGCCCGGTAGAGACGCAAGGTCGGTCGACCTACAATGTAATGGGGAAGTCTTTTTCGGAAGACTCAACACGTCGAATCGCATCTCGCGGATTTAACCTTTCTGGTACGTGTGACGACTATAGCCTGCGGGCGCGTTAAGTGCTCGTTGTAACATGTTCATCGACTATAGTTGGAAAGTGTTCACCGCGAAAATCCAATATGCTACGTTAAGTTGCCATAAGCTCTTATTTTTGTATAGCAAAATTTGATAATCGATTTGGAGTCAATTTTATTTTTAACAAAAAATATTGAAACGTTAAAAATCTCATAATTTCTCAACGTAATTAATTAAAAATAAATTAAATTTGGAGCTACTGTAAGTAAAGTTTAAGATAATAAAATCTTATAAAATATATTTATAAAGAAAAAAATTTAAATGGCTCAATGAGGTATGCAATACCAAATATTGAAAATTGCGAATATTGAAAATGCTTAGAAATGCCGGCTTTAAGAAAATTAAAAAAAATCTTATGAATAAAAAAAGCTCATGGATGTAACTGTTCGCCATTCTTATATACGTGACAAACATAGTCTGTAGGAGAATATAGCGCTCATTGTAACACGTGTATCGTCTATAGTCGACGATCGAGAGATGTTTTCTATGAAACGCTGAGTCTATGATTATAGCCGAACCGTTTACTGAATAATTTGTTATAGCTTCTAAGTGATGAGCAACAACGTAACAAAAAGTTTGCATTTTCTTTACATTCTTTAAATTTTAAAAATTTTGTTTTTAAAATTATGTAATGCAATATAATGTATAAACAAAATAATAATCTCTATTAATTAACTCTTGCAATTCGTTTGAACAGCAGCAGTCGATATTATAAAAGTAATTAATTAATTACATAAAATACTGGGAAAAATGGAAATAACATTTCTATAGCGTAACAAAAACTGTTTTGTAATAAACTACTATAACAAAACTAAACTTAAAAATAAGCGACGACTTCAAAGTAGAAATCTCGTTTAGTTTTAAATAAATTATACTGTAAACTAAATTTGTAAGACAGAATAAGAATCTTTACAAGTTTACTAGTTATAATTATTAAAATTTAATTAATTCTATATTCTTTAATAATTCTGAAAAGGCTGAATTAGAAAAAGATAAAGAAGCAATTAAATCTCGGTTATCTTTAACTAATATTTATGGGAACGCTTGGTAGAGCTAGATTACTGAAATGTAAATTATGCCGATTTCGAAACAAACGGCTCATAGATGTACAACCATCGCGGTGTTGCGTGCTCGATTCATGAATGCATCACATTCATAATTCTAACATTGTCGATGTGTAACGCGCGTGACGGAGTCTAATACAGCGTATAACGAGGCGGGTGATCCAACGACGTAATCGATACGACTTCGTCTAACAACTAGCGCGTAGCGTCGAGCGCTCGTGACAGTAGCAACTAAAGAAGGCCAATAGCGACTGCTGTGCGAACAATTACTCGGCATTCATTATTAATAGATATTATGTAAAAGAACAAAAGAATGTGCATAACGTTCCGACAGAATGGAGCCTTCGCAAATGTAATGACTTGACGACGAAATAAAAATAACGAGAACTAAACGTGTCACATGCTTCATAAGCTCAAGGATGTCGTAAGCTAATAATCGATAAAATCGGTTTGCCAAATAATCGTTCCGTTGAACGTAAATTTCCATATTTCGACGACGATCGACACTTGTGCGAAAAGGCAAACCCAGCTGTCGACATTCAAGGAAAACTTTCATTCCGCAAATGATCCGCAATTTCCTATTAGCCGAGAATTCTCGTTAAGTGTTTCCTCTTTTACTATGTTGAACTTTTGCACGACCTTTTTTACGGCGTGACGTAAAGCGCGTCACCGGTGTCACGCGGCTTTCGTGATTTTTCTGCACGCAAAGTGCGATATGATCGATGCATTTTCATGAATGAAAAGGTGCACGTTTGGTAAATGTCACTCAAACTGACGTCAAATAACTTTTATGAAAGAAAGCAGTAATTTGCTTGCTAAAAATAAATCTAACTGGTTAAAACTGGAGCAGTTATAGCGGTCAATGTGTTTCGATTTCGTGCTTTTAACTCCTAACACTCTTAGAAAATGGATCACAATGATTCACAGTGATGCAGATTTGAAAATTTATGTGAAATGGAGCAAATATACGGTATGCCACTTTGAAGTCACATTAGGGCATAGTGCGAGTTAAACGCTGTTAAATGTGTCACATGTCGCGTACGAAACTGTTGGACGAAACGTAGGGAATGCGCGATGTAAAAGCCGTGTCACGCATTAACAGGAACGGTATGGAACGTGGGAGCCCAGACACGCCGAGTAATTCGAAAACGCTTCTATCGATGCATATTTAGCGGAACAGCTGTCCGCAGCTATGCTTATCGAATCACCTATCGAACGACTTCAACCAACGTTAACGTGTCACAAAAACAATATGTGAATAGAATCGCGAATAGTTTACCTACCCAATTGTCATAATCCAAAGCTGTTTTTCACTTGGTAATCAACGAGCCTTTCCCGAGTACCGCCGCTTCCCGAATTTCTCTGCAAATGTATACGGCTCTCACTTGGACGACGTATCAACGGTACAGCGGCATGTTACAAATCATCATGTGATTACGTTTAGATGGGAATTCCAGCTGCTCCAAATCCTCCACGATGATTATCTTGCGGATCAATCGATACGTTACTCGATTACCACCGGGATTATTGGAGCATCTTCGATGTCCTTCGCGGGAGGATGATTCCCGCAAACAAGATGATACCGTGACACGAGTCAATAGGTACTTTACCAATCCTTCAATAATCCTTTCATCGATCGAAAGGGAGTTAATACGAAGCAAATTGAATTACCGGAACACTCGAACAGTCGTGCTCTCCTTTAGACTCCGTTTTCCGATGATCCGTATGATCAGACGGGTATCACAGCACAAGTCAGTGAGTACTTGGCGTATCCCACGGAAATCCTTCTATCTATCACGAGTCGATCGAAACACTCGGACAGTCATTCTTTCCAGCAAAGACTGTATTGCGACACAAGTCAATGAGTACTTGGGGAATTCTCGGGTAATCCTCGCCGCCACGCGCGCGGATCTCTGATCTCGAAGAGATTCCGTCGAGAGCACTTGTTCGAGGGGAATAACGCGAAGCAGGGGAGCACACTTGCATGAACGCACGAGGGACCACCCTTCGCGATCACGTCCGTCGACGCGAACAGGTGGGCACACGCTCGACAAGTCACGCCGCGCGCGGAACACGCGAGTCTCGCGAGCTCCGTGATATCAACGTAGAATAGAATACGCACACGTCGTCGCGACGGCTTGACGTCGACTGAGGTGGTGCGAATACGGCAACTCGCGCCTGTCCGCCCCTGCTTTGCCGCCGCCGCCGCCGCCGCCGCCGCTGCCGCCGCCGCCGCCGCCGCCGCCGACGTCGCCGCCGCCGCCGCCGATGCCGCCGTCGATGCCACGGTGCTGCCCCACCAGAACGCGGAGGCGCCACTGACGCCTACACCCTCACCGGGTTGCTGTTTCGTTCCCCTGACGTCTCCTGACAGACCCGCGAGCGCTTCGACACCGCGTCATTCGGCGTCGCTGCGAGCATGAGGGTGGACGTGGAGAAGGCGATGAGATGGTGATTTGATCAATTGTCGTTCGTGATAATGATAGACGAAAGAGAAGCAATTTTTTTATATATATGACACTTATCTTATTGTATCGTATTACCAATTGCTGACCACAGATAAAAAAAAGCTACGCAAAATATATGTAAATATTTTCTATAATAATACAATTTTATCGATTTGAATGATGCAATTATAATATCCGCATCGTTTTTGTTCGTTTCAGTAACTTACTTCTATCTCTTTTATTGATTTTCTAAAATTTGCTTCAAAATTGCTCTAGATTTACTCCTCGTTTGATCTAGATACTTTAAAATAATTTAAACAAATGTTTTTATTACATATAAACAAGTAAGAATGTTATATGACAAACGTGTCACTTTTCGATTAGCATCGTAAGAAGTAATAAATAATTTTATCAATAAATATAACATTTAGACTATGTAATTCTTGAAATATTTTACATTACTATTTTACTTTGATCACATCAATCTGATTGTGTGGTTAACATTACGGGACCATAACAAGACATGTAGATGTGATTCCAATTTAAAATTTTTGGTCACTAAATATAATAAACTACAGATGTCAACTTATTTCTTTCTGCAAAAAACAAATATTTTAGGATTATTGTGACATATTACAGCTACTGTGTATATACACGAGCGTAGTAGCAAGATAGTTAAATGCAGATGCGACATTTCTTGAAGAGCCGGGACGATAAACTCATGACTATCATCGCGAATGCAAACGGGTCACGAGAAATGAGCCAGAGTAAATGAAACCGCTTCGTATAGGGAGCGACGTCGCCGTTTTCGGGATGGGAACCGCATGCCCGCCGCTTAGCTCTGCTACCGCGTCATTTATCGTCGTTACTGCCCGAAGGAAAAACGCTGACGCCACCAAACACAGCAACATGTCGCGGTGACTCCGAACGGCAAAGGAGTCCCGCGCATCCGTTTTCTCGACAATTCTCAACTGGGTTTCGCGAACGCCAAGTTCACGTGTCACCTCGTTGTGCGGATAACTTCTGTCGCGGAGAAACGTCCGGTCGCTTTACATTTTGAGCTGTGGCTTTGTAAACGGGTGCGCGACAGTAATCGGACAGAAAACCGTAACGAGATGGAGATTCATTTCCGGCAACGTTTGCATCCGCGCGAGCCTTAAATTGCTGGAAATAGCTGTGTAATAACCGGGAGACTGCGAAGAAACGTAATTATGTTATAGACGATTTTTGGTAGCGCACACAAGGACGCGTACGCTCGCGTATTCCATTATGACTCGCGAATGGCCGCCACTTGCCCATTTGTCACGACTGTCGCAAGTTCGCCCAGTTTAATGCATCCGCGCCTCCAGGCCGCTTCAGCTTCCACCCAGCGTCTCCTTTGCCGCAATTTTGGAGTGGCAACGCCGTTAACAGGCGGCGTTTCCTTGGGCGCACAAAGCAACAGCAGTCGTGTTCTGAGGTTCGCGGTCGGGCTTGACTGATGCCAGGTTTGGCTGCAAAAGACGCCGCCGATGCCGTTCAAGCAAAAGCGCCACGCAATCGATTCGTCTCCGACATAAATGTATAAAACGATGTAAATAAGTTAACTCGTAAAGTTTCAATCCATTTCCTAAAAAATTCTAGTATATATTTAATACATACGGCGATTATTTGATGTGACTTCTTATTTACGTTTTCACGGAATGCGTTAAATTAAAGATAAGTATTGATTGCATATATTTGTCTGTATTTAAATGTAGAAAAAATATGTAATAGTTCTATTGTGTCTGTCCATTTATGTGACACAGATGTTTTGTTGTAAAAAATCTATATTTATCGTTATTACATTTAGCAAAAATTAATTCGCAACACAATTATTCTGAGGTGAGATGTCAATGAAGATATGTATAAAACAATTATGCGCAATTCTCGTGTAAATAGCAGATACATGTAAATACACCAATGCCATGAATTGCTACATTAGCACGTTTGGATTATTGACGGTGACAGTTTCATCGATAACTTATTATCGGTGGCTAGTGAAGTTAGAACGATAAATAACCGCTGTTCCATATCGATAATCTATTATCCAATCCATATGTTGAGTTTTCGTAGTATGCGAGAAAGTCGTTTTCTTCAAGAAAGAGAAAATATATGAACGTTTTCAAGAGGAGCGATTCTTAAATTCACGCGTGACTGGACCAAGTTGGTATACGTAGGTTATATCACATAAACGAACGAAGAATATGAATTATGATGATTAATTCGCATACGTTTGCGTCTTTCTTCCAGGATGGATTGATAAACATCAAACCGTAGAATTGAGATGACGTCACCTATTTGTTTTCCCCAAGATTAGCATTTTTAGTAACTACATTATAAATTCTTATTCTGACAATAAAACACTTATGAATCATTGCGCAAGATCTCTTAAAAATTTTTTTACTCCCAGAACAAATTTAATTTTGCAATTCAAATTATAAAAAAAACTGATAAAATTAATAGCAATAAATTTTTGAATTGTTTTCAAGGATACTATACTACAAAATGTACACAACGATGGTATTGCGCGCACTTGTGTAAAGTTTGAAAAATGAGTCAAGTGCGTATTGCGAATCCATATGATATAACCTTTGCTGTGCACAGTTGTGGTAAATGACAGCTTGATATTGATATTGGCAGCTGCGCAAAGTATTGAAATCGTTGCTTTTGTCATTTACCGATGTAACATCTTAGGCTTTAAAATCGATCTATAAAATCGAACTTGCATAATAATACTGTTTTATGTGATTTTACCATTATTACTATAAGTTTCTTATTTATACTCACTCGTTGGGAATTATATAAATTGAATTAATGGCGCTAAGCACATGATTATTATATAAATATCTATCTACAGAATTAATCATTTTATTAACACGTAATGAACATATTCCACTTTTTGCTTTTCATAGGTAAGAAATAATTTAAGATGCAGGTATATCTTTTTTCAACAACTTTGTTCGAAGCTAATAGTAACATAAAAAAACATTAAAATAATTTTTAAGTATAAAATTTAAATAGACTTTTGATAGAGAGATATGCATTCATAAAAATTAAAAATAGAAAAAATCAATCAACAAACGTACATCACGATATACACAAAAAACGTTTAGACAAAATCGTTTAGCAAGATCGTTAGAATTTTTGTCGACTATTTATTTTATTGTAATTTTTACTTATTCCTTGATTTATTAAAAAAACAATATGTAACTTAAAAATTTTAGCTTTATATAAATTTATTTATTTATTTTTCAAATATACTCGCTCTAAAAGTTAACACAATAACGTTTTACAAACGCGTCATACTGTAAAAGTTTAGTGAAATACCACTCGTGATGGTTACGTTACGTTATTTATGGCTTATGAAAGGGTGAGAATACCTGGCAGAGGCCAGGTACTGAAACTCGAAAAACTGACTGTTGCATACGAGACTAAATAATAATAACGCTAGTTGCGGGATTATTTATGACTCGCCAAACTCTCGCGGGTAAACGCCACGCAAACCAGTGAAAACTGAAGTTTCGAATGCGTAACCGGATGAAGCGATATTTTCTCGAGTATCGATTTTGTGACCGCGAATACATATTTTCACTGTAATTTACTCGATCGCACGTCATCCCTCGTGCAAACCTTTCTAACCCCTAAGAACGTGCCGCTGACGGCGAAGTTGCCGCCTTGAGAATGGAACTTTTTAGAACTTCGCAGCGAGAAGCGGAGATTAGCCCTCGGGAGTTTTAGTTTCCGCTCTACAATGAGTAGAATTCAGAAAGATCTCATTGTGGTAAAAAAAAAATCGATCGCTTGTTTAGAACTTGCCTGTTCAACGAACCGCAAAAGCTAAGTAGAAAAATTGCAGAAAAATTAATCAAAATTAGAAAAATGATAAATTAGGAAAGTGATTAATTAAATTTCAAGCCTGAAAAATTCTTGAATCTTAATAATTACAAATTTTTTTATTTATACTATAATTAATTCGATATAATTACTTGTATAAAACACAATTTAAAGTGTACTGTTACGGTCTCTGGTTAATTCTCACATTTGTCCCCTTTTTATTGATCTCTTTCAACCTTTAGAAGGCTCAAAGGTATTTGCGATATAAGCATGTGGTTCTACAGTGGTATTAATCTTTAATTGCATTGTCGTGTAGGTGTACTACTATTCGAATAATAATGTCCGCTAGAACACCACAGACAAGGAACATCACAATGACCTCGTGTTTCGCATTCTAATTGGATTCTCTAGAAAGCTTACGAATTCTCGTTTAGCGTCCGCTTCATTACTTCGCTGTTATTAATGTTTACTTTACTTCCGTTTGCTATCGTTTTGTCACGACGGTCGTAAGAAAGTACCCTTTGTGCTTAGCTTCAAATCGTTTTTAGCGAAGCGCCGTCAGTTCGAACGCTCGCCAGCAATTACGTTAATAATGCAATCTCATTTACGTCAGTCGGGAATTACATCTAAAATAGCTAGCGCAGAACATGAGTTAAATGCGAGAATAAGCAGATTAACCAGCCGCTCGCCTTCGTACGTCTTACGTCCAATCAGACAGTTGACTTGTCTGCTGGTGTAGATAGAGTCGTGATTATTGCAATTTTAATGAATGAATTCTATAACCGTATGTCATAGTTAATGTGTAGACTGACAAGTGAACCAATAAATTTATTAAGATACGGAATGTCTATAATGAGATTTATTTAAATTATTTTATTCAATAATAATATAAAATATATGTATACAACTGAATAATTTTCCAATAATTGTACCAATTCATTACTTCTAATCAATCATATGTAATTTTGATATATCTATCTCTGACGATGAGTTACTGATTAACACATTAAATTTGTGTTATTGTTAACTTCGTTTAATAGCAAAATAAAATTAATAAATTATGTATGACTGTACAAAAATTACAGTTTCTTATATACATCATTGTATTTGTATATTATGCGTAATTTTTTAATAAGTTTTCATAAATTTTATAAAAGAAATTCGACGATTCAAAATTTTTATGATTTTTGTGATGTGCAAAACTAGTGCAAATGTTCACAAAATTACATTGTTGTTACTATTTGTCTTTTAATCATGCCTTTAAATGTGTAATCGTCGTATAATTATGTCTTTAAAATTTTTCCTTGCATTTAATAGTTTTTGTGTGTTGCACGATCGATGCAACGGACCAATAGAATTCAAGTTTCTGCAGAAACTTGGCGCATGCTGAAAGTCATCCTACTCTCGATGTACTAGCTGGCTTCTGCAGCGACGACTTCGACCGGCACTGAAGTTCGGGTTATCCCCGTAACATTAATTAACCCGGTCGTGGCCCATGGCAAAGGAACAAAAGGCTTCCTTTTCCGTCGCTACCGAGAGAGAGAAGCCCCGGCTCTTCGTTTTTTCTCGCGCATCGTTGCACAACGTTGCCGGGTATACCAAGTGGGCGGTCCAGCGCCGCGATTTTCTGGTAGTCTTTTGGTCTTTGTTCCGATCAATTCGTCCGGATCGGTAAAAGTTATAAAAAAAAGGAAAAAAAAATAAAAAGCATCGTACTCGTTGAATTTATTTAACCGTAAAAATATAATGTTTAACGCAAGCAATAATAGATAATTAACGAGGTAATTAGCAAAATTTAGATCAAAAGACGTCCGTAAAGATGAAAAAAAATTTTGAAAAGAAATTACCGTGCTACGCTGTACGCGAATATAAAACTACATTTTATAACAGTTTACATTAATGTATTTATTCACCCTTTTAACCGAAGAATCTTTTTAATTCTCGTAATTCTCATAATGTGGACCACAGATTATTCAATGTTTCAAATCCAGCATAAGTAAGTACAACGCGTTTAATTAAATTGTCGAGATATAAAAAATAAGTTAAGCGCTCGCAAAGCGTAAAAATTGGAATAAATTAAAATTCCGCAGTGTGCTCGAATATGGATCGTAACTTTTATCAGAAAGGCTTAAGAAGCTTGGGGGAACATCATCACGAGCGTTCAATGCGCACTAATGAATCCGCTTGTTCCTGCGGGGAATCAATCTCGCGGCGGCATATACGCGGTTGCTTGCAAACCTGCGCATATATCGATATAGATAGCGGCATCACGCGCTTCTAGAGCCCGCTTAATATTCATAACATCTTTCCCTCTTGGCAACTCCAAACACATTTTAATAACATTTTTTACGGGGCGCTCGACCTCGACGCCTCAAAAGCGTCGCGTTGGAGTATAGCTCGGTCTTTCCTGTTCGCGTTTTTCCACGATGGAATATTCTATCCATCTTCTGACTTCTTCCCAGCCCACGCTTAGCCATCGTCAACCCTTTCTCCGACGCGCGTGTCTAGCTCTTGCGAAAGTCGGCCACGAAGCATTCAACTTTTCCGAAGTCGCGTTGCGGGATGAATCGAAAGCGTCCGCGCGCTTCCGGCTGTTTTTGCAACGCGATTTTCTCGCCGGGAGAAACCGTGGCGATTATATGCACCCGTGAAAGCGATCCCCTTCGTCGTTTCCGTTATTGTGTCTTCTTTTGCCCTTCTTGCGCCCTAGAATCATAAAAGGCGCATTTCGCGCGACGCTTCTGTAACGTTTTCGAGCGTCTATCTCGGCGTTGTCATGAATATTTCAGTTAATTTGCGAACTCTTTCATGTGGATCCGTATAAGACATTTCTATCTCTCAGATTTTTTCTTGACAAATATTGCAATTTTCATCGAGATAAAGATAAGGTAATCAATAAAATTGTAAGAAAAAAATATGTTATAAGATATCGCGTATCTTGACAAAGATTCGTTCATAAATATCAATTTTATTTGTCAATATTTTATCATTATTTCTTAATGTTAACACAATACAGATTTTAATATTATTAAGAATTAAAAAATTATAAGAATTTCTTCTTATTGAGTTTTAAAATTTATATCTCTTAAAATTCAAATATTTTGCTTTCCGGAACACTAACTTTAGGTGGAAATTGTTAATAAAAATTGCTATGATTAAGAGCAGTGTTTGGAAGTTTATTACGTTTTGCATGGCTACTTCAAACAACGTAACGCGATACGCTTTTTTTATGCAATGAAGATTACGAAAACGTATTTCCAACGGACGACGCGTTCACTGTCGGAACAATGTTGGATTATCATGAAGCGGAATAATCCGATCTTACGATAAGGAAGATCTTACGCGCACTGGGATTGCACTGAGTTGCGACAGCCGCGTTTTTCCGACGTATACATAC
Source organism: Linepithema humile (assembly GCF_040581485.1). Lineage (NCBI taxonomy): Eukaryota > Metazoa > Arthropoda > Insecta > Hymenoptera > Formicidae > Linepithema > Linepithema humile. The sequence continues at coordinate 30,445,685 of NC_090132.1, forward strand.
ACGGGAGTCAGGAAGAAAGGTAAATCGGTTTTACATTTCGACTGCATGTCGACAGAGAATAATGCGGCACCGTTTGGCATGCCGCTATAAGGAGAGAGATGAGAAATTAAGTGAACCGTGGCGGATCGCATTGTCGACGAAGACGCACTCGCTTAAGTCGCTCCCGACGCATTCGAGTGCGTGCATTCACAATGGAAAATAATATTTGTCTGCGAATACGCAATTCTGCGTATTCACCGCCGTTCTTCTTCCAATTTTTTTGCTGAATCTTCGATAGGAAAGACGACTTGACTGACTGACTACACGGCACTAAATTTTGATTTCGTTGGCAAATCTTTGATGCGCAATCGTAAATCGGTTCATTAAAACTTACTATATTTTGTATAGAATACGTTCTATTGTTTTGACATAAAGATTATAGAATATGCATAAAATAAACGCAACGTTCACAACAATTCATATATTACAATCAATCGCGAAAATTTCATATCAAAACCCACAATTTTACAGTTTAACGATTTATCTCTCTGTCTCGTTTTACACAAGATTTCATTACACGTATATTTGTGGGATTTAACGTGAGAATCATAACATGCTATGGTTTCAAATATTCATCGTGTTTGCAGGTTACATGCACGCAAAATACACATGTCAATACAAATTACAGGAACATTAAGCAGCCAAAAACGAAGATAATAGGGATATTAATGAGGGATATCGTTTATATTACTGCGCATCAGCAAGTAGACCGATGATTGCGTGTCTATCTCTACAACTATCGCATTATTTCGGCCTGGGACAACACACGGGGACATTGTAATAAAGATATCGATCCACATATACCGTGACCAATATCCATCGAAGTGCTGTACCGATGGTTAGAAGGGTTATAGTACAGTGGCTCGTATTTCCCCAAACCGAAACACCTTCCCCCGCGTCTACCGTATTCTCCCGTCTCTATTCTGTATGCACCATGTGGGATAACGTGACGTCGATATTTATCGACGCAGACCTACGTAGGACTCATGCGACATCGAGTGACCCTAATTCGCGACAGTTGTATGTGCGACGAATCGCTTTGATGGAACGGCACCGTATACCGTTCGTTCTCGTCTTTCGTAATCACAGTGATATTATTTCACGAACCCCTATGCGTGTTTACACGGAAATCCTTTCACTGCAGCCCCACGTAGCTATCCCGTTTTTAATCAGTTCGTCACTCTACGATTTCAAAGGATTTCGTACTCGACTCCTGCCGTTCATTCTGAAAAAGATATTGCGTTATACAGACCAACCAACGCATCTTGAATCTTTGCATTGCAGGCTTTTAATATAAATTCCATGCTTTCTAATAAAAAAATTTTTTAATTTGCACCCCAAAAATTTCATTCGCTGAAGAATATCGAATTTTACTGATTCCTGATTTATATAACTAGGCTACACAAGCATGCGCGCTACGCGCGCACCATTTTTTCCCGTTATATAATATATAATAATTTACATTTTTACTATCTTTAAAATACTTCTGCTTTTTGTATAACAAAGATACAAGCTATCAAAACAGCTGTCAAACACAATCGTCTCGATGACAATCGATTGGCAATAAACAAAATCGTCAACGCGAACGTCGCGATGACAATCGCTCGATGACACGTAAAACGCGCAACGCGAATCGATCAATGAGCAACGCGGAAAAGAGACCTCAAAAATAAATAACTCTTTTAAAATAGGATTATATCGATTTAAGATGAATTTAGATAGAGTTAAATCAAAACTCTTTCTCTCTCTCTCTCTCTCTATTCCATTTTTATAATATCGGATGAAAAAACCATACCTGATTGCAAAATATAATAAGTTATTAATAATATTGGAAAATTGTATTTGATAAATTTATATATTTTTTCTGGTGGTCATACAAAAATAGATATTAAAATAATATTCCCCAGATGTGTTTCCTCAGATGTTTTTTATCTTCCTCTATTATTATCAAGTAAAACTAAAAATAAACGTTTATTTGAATCTAAGCAAATAATATATAAAATTTTGTTATATTACATTAAAATTTCTCTTTATTTTCGCAATTATTTATAAGTAAAAAATTATTGGTGTTTTAATGATTTAAAAAAATAAGGAAAAATCCATTTCAAATTAGTTCAAAATTCTGTTTTAAAATTACAGTCTATAATTTTAAGACAGTCTGCATATTTAATCTAACGGATCAATTCTTACATAAATTAAATTAAAACGACAGAATAATATGAAAGTAAAAATAAGTTATAGCAATTATTCATATCATTTATATTATTTCTGTAAAATGCTTATGATCGAAATGATTGTATAATCGTACGAAATTACTATCATATGCAACAATGTATATAGCGATTTCCGCAATTTTCTGTAAGCAGATTGCAATTTCCAATATCGATACTGTTCATCGCAGAATTCTATTTTGAGCAACGATGATCACGTTCTCAAGAACCAATGCATATAATCGAGCCTATCTATCGATCTATTAGCAAATTAGTAACGATACGAGACTAATTACCGACGTCTGTACACGTATCTAGGATCAATGGGATCTCGGGTATGTGCGTCGCGGACGTGTACAGCTAAGGCGCGTCCTTGTTTGCTCAGCCCCGTTTCGGAACGGAAACGGCGCAATACCCAGGAGATCTCCAGTCGAATTAGTATTTAATAGTGAAAGTTTCGTGCGCACACCGCCGCGAAAGCTATCCTTTCCGTAGACTTTGGGAGCGCTGCAATTGAGGCATTATAACTGTATAGAGGAGAGCCGGTATGTTTTTTTTCTCGCGGATATCTACTGAAAGAAACGATCCTCCAAATGAGAAACGACTGTTATTCCCGAATCGGATTTCTGTTTCAGCCAAGTTGAAACTTCATTCGAGTCGTTTGATTAGATTCACACATTGGATTAATTGTAAAAGTTTTTTACTTTTACCAACTGGTTATATAGAGTTTAAGAAAGCATTGCAAATTTCTTTTCAAGATTTATATCCATTTTTGAAAAACTCTTGACTATTAAATATTTTACATATTAAGAAGATAAATGAGATAATGTGAATTTTGGAAGAGAAAAATTTATCCAAATTGACACACAATCCGAAAAACTAGATTAGATATTTTATTAGATTATTCAATTGCATTACTTCAGTAATGTATAATTCATAAAAAGCTTTTCATCTTCAATCACATAAAAGTTTGGAATCTTCCCAATTTCTCCTTTGTTGAGCATCTTAACGTTTTCGATTCGTTAAAAATTGGTTAGCAAATTTATTATTAATTTAAAAGCGAGTGTTTAATTTGAGATATATTTTGCGTATCATAAATGAGAGAACAGTGAGATGTATGCGCGATATGATGGAATAATATTCCTCAATTAAAAAACTCCCAATTTTTTTTAATAAATATTTTTGAAATTATTATTTCTGTAATTATTTCTGTTTAAGATAACAGAGTGTGGGTGCGTAAACCACGGTTACGTAATTAAATTCACGCCGCACCGTACACTGGCAATCAACGATGCCACTGCGCGCTGTAATTGAGTCAACTGTTAAAAGTGCAAGCAAGCTCGGAAGCCCGTTCCTGACTGTAAACCACATATTACGTTACACTATTCAATTTGACGGTTGACTTCCGCGTGTAAATACAAACTCTCGCTTCCCGCACTTATCACACGCTATGTGTCACTTGTCAGCTCTGTCTGTGAAATCGTAATTGAAGAGTGCTTATTCCGTTATCACCATTCGCGCACCGCCATGTGCTTACACTCCATGTGTGAAGCCTGCTCTCATATATTTTCGACCGTATATTGCTGCACCGATAATTCATTGAAAAAATAAATTCAACTGCGACTGAAGAGTGTGAAAGCCGTAAGTTTCGCATATTATATTGTTCGTAATGCAACGTCAATTGAGTGGATTTTATAAAAAAACAATCAAAAATCTTTATGGTACAACTAGAAAATATGATGTGTTATTCTTTTTAAATATAGTCTTTAATATCGCAAAAATAAATGATAACAAAATGATAATAAAAATTTTTTAATACATGAAACAGACAAATCATTGTAATAATGCTTCTATTTCTTTTCATTCGACGATACTGGCTTTATCATTGCTTTTATCCGCATATAGTATACGAAACATATGGCCCACGAGAGCACAGTTTTGAATAAAAACAAGACCGAACATTGGAAAAAAGATACAAATATCGCAAAGGGAAGTCGAGGAGGGAAGAACGAAAGGAAAAACGTAGTCTCATCAGCTTCGGCCGATTTCCCGGCGGACCCTCGCGCTAGTTTCCCTTTGACGAGCCCTTCTGCGACGATTCCGCATTCGTCATCCGACCATGCGACTCCTCGCCGCGGGCAAATATTTCTCGGTGTCGACGTACTTTCAGCGCGATAAATTAAAGCGACCCCGAAGACGACGGGCGAAAGACACGCGGAACGGCGCAATGCGTGCATAAAGGCGCTGGCACGTTGTATGCCAGAAAAGAACGAGAAAGACGATGACTGCGGCTCGCGCCAATAATACGCACACACCTGTTCCGCCCGAGTAATGGATGGAGTGCGGGTGGAGAGAAAACGTCCTCGCGCGGATGCTGCCAAGATTCGCGTCACGCTTATATTTACCCGAGTGCACCAGCACTTGGGAAATTTGCGCTCTTACGAAGTTTACGTCGCGTCGCATTGACTTCCGCCTTTCTTCTTACATAAAGCGATCGGAATTTTAACTCTCGCGTTTCAGCTCATCCAATAAGCAATTGTAACAATCGTTTCTTAGATTGTGGCACTGAACTATAAATAGACAGAAAATGAATATTGAATACACAAAATATAATTAACGTATAATCGATCCTAATAAAAAATCTGTTATAAGTTGACAAAGTAAGAAGTCTCAAAGATTATGGGATCTGTAAAATTTTTTCTTCTTTGTATTGTAATAATTTTCAGAATAACTCTTTTAAGTAGCTTTTTTGCTGGACCTAAATTAAATTTTTTAAACTGTTTTTTTTTCTATTATAGCTTTTATGACAGTTTTCACTTTAAAACGTTACGTAAAACTAAAATGTGACTTTACTGTTATATATACGCGGCAATCATTAAATCTTGCATATGATTATACGCGTATTTCAATAAGCATTCTCACATCTGTGACTGATAAAATCACAAAATAGGCAGATTAATTGTGAATCGTAATATAAAATTGTAAATATCGAAAATGTTTCGAGTATGTTTTCAATAGAGATTTTGTTATAATATAATAGTCTCAGAAACAGAAATATTAAAATGTATAAGGAAGAAAGAAATGAAGAAAAGAGAAAGCTTGAAATATTTGCGCGCGATCTCGGCCGGTCAACTTAATCTGGAACCGGGACAGCTTTCTTATTTGTATACAGAACTCGTCTCTCATTCTCCCTCTTCGACCGAATCACCTTCTGGCCTAGCTCTTTTTACCTATCGTCCTTTGCGTTCGTGTCCCTGAAACATGGCATCTTGAAAAAGGATTGGAAGTGATTGCGTTTCCATTGACACAAGTTTATAGAGTAGCGAGAGGCACACGATCGCGAAAAGTAGGAGCGGGGATGACGTTGAAGAGGATGACGCAGAGAGCGTCGGAGTCCGTGGGGTCGGCGCCAAGATATGGAGCGAGCAGGTGCTCCCCATTTTCGCCCTCTCGGCGTACAATCCTTATAGATAACGCGTCGTTTGTAACTGTCACCGGGGTGGAAGAGAGAGATAGGCGGCAGCTACGTAAGTACGTGACACACACACACACACACACACACACACAAACACACGTGTGTGTAGGCACCATAGAATAAGGCTTAGACGGGGAGAGGGAAAGAGAGGAGAGGGTGGCAACGCATGGTTACCACCCTCGAGAGCGAGAGGTATGGTCGGCGCCGAAAGCCGGTGTGCGCATGTGGATGCATGCCAGTGCGAGAAGGGTTGATTCTATAGCGACGTCTCCCGAAGTACGCTATATAGCACGGTGGGATCCACCGGTCGGAACACCACTGTGTGTCAGTGGAAGCGCGGAGTGACTAATGTTACCTGAAGGAGGATTTGTATACCGGCTGAAATCGATAAGGACTCGAGACGGGTGACCGAGGGGCTAAAAGGAACCGAGCGGTGGATGGGTGGGGAGGAGTAATGGGGAGAGATGGCCTCGCCATGAATTCATAGAAAAGGGTGTCACTATACAAAAGGGTAATGATCGACAAACGCGAGGATTCGATATGTTCGTTGCAAATGCATTGAATGTATAAACAAACGCATCCTGCGCGATGATTATTTCATTATTTTGAAAAATTATATAATATAGAATGCGACTTTAGCAAACGTTCAGTAGATACATCAAAATGTCTAATAAAACCACAGAGCATTACTATAAGATGGTGAACATGTAAGATGACATGAATTCTATGTGTAATTTTTTAACATTCAGCTTTTTATGATTGTCATTAAATCCATCAATAAAATCTATTTGAGATGTCAAATGTGGAAAAGAATTTCTTTTCTATATTCTATTTGCGCGTCAAAAAAGAAAGAGATTTGATTCGTGAAAACCTTACATCATCAATTATTGTCAATCACTCGAACTTTACTGCAGCGACATTTTCATTAGAAAGAAATCTACCCTACAATGTTTGAAGATTCTGCAAGTAAAAAAAGAGTGCTGAAAAAATATGTATTTATCTACTATTGATTTTTAATTACCAGATTAATCAAGCTCAACGACGATTTACGATCATTACTACTTTCATAACCACCTCTTTAAATTTTCAACTTCTCGCGGATATAAAACTTGACGGTTGTTTTTTATCTTTCGAATCTCCCAAAACCGTGCTTTCTTTTCGATAAATCTTGATGATCGTTTCTATCAAATGCAAAGCACTCGAGACGATGCGTATTCGTTGTGCGATGATCGTTTAAACGGTCAAAAGTAACTGGCCATCAAACGTATGCAGGAAGCCCGAACGTTTATTCGCTTTTACATTGCCGCAGCAATGCATCCGACGAAGTTTAAATCAGCCCGACAGGGTGGCACGCTCAGAGGAGCTCGGCGGAAAATATTCGGAGCCGTACAAATGACCGCGAAGTGATAAATAATGTAACGGAGCCGGGTTCTCGTGTTACGTGTCGCAGATAACGTATCGTTCCCATTATACGTCCGTACCTAACGTTGCGTCCGAATGGACATCGTACGGTTCAAAATATAGCATTAAGCTGACCGTATGGAAAGTGGATAGAACAGCTGCCAGTATTAGCAAAAAATTATGAAATTACTTAGAAATTCCGTGTAGAATGTACAACAAACAGTCGCTGGTACAAACTACTCTCTTTATGATCACTAGCCGTCTAACATAATATTCTTCGAATTTTATAACAAAATTTTGATAATCAATTTAATGTGTCGTTATTCACATGACATTATGCCGCAACATATTGCTGTAATTTGATAGATAACATTTTAGCAATACAATATGAACCTTTGCATGAGTGGGAAAAATTTGTGTTCAAGTAAAAAATATAATTGTAAATATTACAAGTATAACGATTTAAGTAAAATTGCTATTATAATGGAATTCACGATATAATAGATATGATTGCGTCCATTTATTAAATTATATAAAAAAATCACTTTGGATATTTTTTAAATTATTTATATTATCAAAGAGCAATCTGAAAATTGGTAATATTTTGTTTGAATATATGTGCCTTAATCTGTTTTTATTTCATTTTTTTATCAAAATATTGTTAAGCAGCCTATATTATGTGAAAAATCAATTGTTTTATTATTCAAAACTATAAATTAAAATGGCAAAAAAATATGTCAGATACGTTGGATTGGATTGAAATTATTTGAAAAAGGTGAACAATTTCCCATTTTGCACAACATTTTTTCATCCTTTGAATCAACAGTGACGCATTCAATGCGTACCATTTTTATTTGTTATGGCATGAAGTAAATATATTACTAAACATATATAGACAATATATATACCATATATACATATATACACATAGCAATGCGTTGTTTTGCGAGATTTGATGGATGCGAAAATCGAAAGAGTTTGTTACTATATCCAGCTGCGATAAAAGTAACGTTGATTTAATAAAATTTATCGAATAAATCCAAGCACTAAAATTTGCCATTTCAGAGAGGTAAACGTTCCTCTTTTCGAGACGAAATTGTCTTGCCGCTGCATTTCGCGTGGAGATATTTTTCACGGTACAGCAATCTGGCTATGTGCGACGCAAAACTGGCGGCGATATATTTTGGAAAGAGTAGAGATTCATTACGGCATTACGGTCATAAAACCTCTTTCATATTATTCATTCTCGCGTAGCGAATGTTACGTTTTTCTGAGCTAACTTTGAGTGAATCACGTAGCATAATGAGGAATTTTTTCGTTTCAACTTGTAATTTTATATAAAGATGGACTTAAAGCTACTAATTTTGTAGAAGCTTTTTATAAAGTAAATTGTACTGTGCGAGATACTTTTAATTATTGGAGAAAACGTAGTACTGCACCGTAGAATGTACAACAAAAGACAGCTATAAACCTTATGCAATGATAATTACACATGTCTTTTCAATGGTTCTTGTTAAAATCTTTATGTCATTAAATTGGTCGAGATTTACATGTATAAAATATTTGAATTCATTATTCATTATTAGAATGCTAAGCCAAAAACTGATTATCTTACTATAATATATAATTTTATCTCGCCTATAAAAGATTTCTCTTTATGTTAATATATCCGTCAAATTTATTGATCATACAGATTATGCGCGATTTACAATCAGTTGATCATGATTATAATATTTTAAATAAAAACTTGGTCATAATTCTTGTTATATTTTTCTAATCTTATATTTGTTACATTTTGTAATATAGATTTAAAAAAAAATTATATATAAAAACGTTTGCACATCTTAGTTAGCGACGAACACTTTTGCTCTATTGATGTGCTTTCGTTGATGCATTTTTTATTGCTTGTCACCGCGCGATAAAAATTGACGGGAACTGTCGTTGTACTGCGTCTCTCTGGTAAACAAAATTACGGCAATATTAAGAGTCTCTATACCCGAAGCGAAGTGACGGCCGGCCGCGCCGCGTTGCTAGGAAAACTTCTCCTGTGCTCGTCGTTACACCTCGCTTTACCCTGTCGGACGCGGAAAATAATGTGGCGTGACTAGAAGACTCTCCCTTGATTCCCTGCCAGATACGCAATTTACGGTCTCGCCATGCAGACCGATGGAAATTCCGTGCGAATTTGTCGTTTCGGAATTCATCTCGCGAAAACTGACATCTGAATCCCGTGACGAAAACCGAAGAGGCATAGAATATTCTGAATGATGACTTACTCGAAGCACGAATAATTTAGTAAAGTCAATTATTTTGACTAGAAATAAAAAAGTATTCTTTAAGATTAACTTGACTGTATAATTAAATTATAAAATGCAAAGTAAATTATTTCTACAAAATATTAAAATTTAATCACGCAATTTTTCACTCACAATTATTTAATTGATTCAAAGTTGCATATGGCTACAATAAGCCAATCATTTTAAATAGATAAAAAATTTAAACATATATTAAATGTATATATAGTATATTGTATTAAACTATAAAAATTTAATAAAAGTTATTACAACAAACATGAATTATCTCTTCATATAATGTGCTCGTTGAAATCTTTCAAGATCAACCTGACTGTAAATATTATAATTGCTTTTGTCCAAAAAATATTTAGATAGTAAACACTATTGCCAAGAAAGAGTTGAACCAGAACAGATATTTTCATCAGCATATTGCTTTTTCAAAAAATCCACGTCCATTCAGCGATTACATTTTTTATCGGATATTTTCGCGGCCGACCAAGCCGTTCATTCTGTAAAATCTCTCTATTCAGAAAGCTCTTCTGGCGACTAGAATTCCATGTCGAAATCTGGAAGCGAGGAGTGAGAGAGTATCGAGAGCGTATTAACCGTCCGGCCGAACCGATGTCAATACAAGCTGGAACGGAATCACGAAGTGAAAACGACTCGGAGGTATTGGGCAGCCGGCCAGAACGTTGCTGATATCGCTCGGTATAAGTTTTCCATCTAAGTTTCCTTCCGCTGATCTATCCGATCTGGACCGTTGTACCGCGGTTTACAAACGAATTGAGTAGAATTGTCCTGCGATGAGACTAATCGTATATCGCAATTACAAACGACTCAATTGAATAGACGAGGAAAACGGTTACACTGCAAAACTTGATTTGTTTTTGTAGATATTACTTTCCACAGCAGCTCATGTATGTATTAGATTATATCAATCATTTAATAAAAAATGACTGACATAATATAAATGATACATTAAAACGGTGGTTAATGATGGATGTTTGTAACTTTAATTATCAAATAAAGTGAACTTTCAATGGAAAATACAGCAAACTGACATACATCTTTAATTCTTGTCCTGTAAATCAATAGTAAAAAAAAAAAAAAAAAAAAAAAAAAGAGAATAAAGCAACTCGGATTCAACATTTGACGGTAAAATCCTGATAAGCCGGTGGACTCCGTCAGGATCAAAGTTTACCGGATTTGTATCGGAAAGCCGCAAACTTTCCAGTGGAAAAGTTGTGCACATAAAAAATCAATCGGCGGTATCGTTTGACAGACATCAGGAATGAAACCGCGCATCGCCAGTAGTTTATTGTAGTATCAAATCGTGGAGTGCCCGGGGCACAATAAAATACGGCGGCCAATGTCGATCCTATATCTTTGGGGTTCATCCACGGTACGGCCAGACGCATAAACCATAAAGACACGTGCTAGCTATGAAATTCCCCAGTAAACGTACGACCTGGTAGAATTCACCGGAGAGTTCTACATACGCTCCCTACTAAAGAATCCCTAAACATGCGAGATTTTATCGTTCCTCTAATCTTCTCCGCCCCCTTGTAAAACGCATGTGTGCAGAGTATCGAACGCATATACGCGGTATCCCAACAGTTCAAAGTGTTCACTCGACGATAAGTTCTTGAGAATAATTTTTAAAATTTAAAATATTTAATTAGAATAAGAGAATTAAAATTTTCCAATGCTCACTTTTTTTACGCAAAGGATAAAGACTTCATCATCAATTTTATTACAAAGACAGATACCCACTCAAATTAAGGGAGAAGATAAATTCTCTAGATCTAGATCTATAATTTCTTTCCAAATAATTTATAATAATTATTATCAAATCGAAAATGTTAATATTTAAACATTATTTTCTATATTTTGATTCTTATACATAAATATATATATTCTTCAAGATTTGCAAATATTGTAATAATCTTGCCAACAATTTTCACTTAATATATTTTAGATTTTCAATTATATATATTATAATTTCTTATTTATAATACACGTGAAGATTTTTTGATAAGTTTTAACCGATTTTGCGTACGAACTGTGCTAAGAATACTCCAAAACATTTTGTACACAAGCAAGGATAGTACTCTGACATCGATTCAATGAGGGGCATATAATAGATGCCATTCGATTGAGAAACGACGCAAATTCGCGCCAAGTGCCAGCAATTTTTCGCCGCGATAATCGGTGATATAGGTGAAGGTAATAAAAGAAAACAGTGCCACGACGAGCTTGTAACGAGGAAGCCGATAAACGTGATCGTAAATGCTATCGTTTCCTCGTGTTTTATCCCGTCCGCTTGCCCGTCCGCTTGCCAGATCGTTTTGCACGTGAAGCGTAATTACTTTTACCTAGCGTTGTTGGTAAATTAAAAAGAAAGTAGCGGAAGAGCGCTTGAAGCGTAAATAACACGCGCACAAATTTTGAAAATTAGTAATTTGTTACAGGCGATGCTTTAGCGAGCTTGTTACTTTTGACTTTATACGCGGATGGAAGTTTGCTCCACAAGCATATGAATACTCTCAATGAATAGAATATTTTTTTAAATATAATCCAAATTTATACATTAGAAAACTTGGTCCTGTTATTTTTTAATACGTATAATTTCCGATTACATCAGAAATTTGCATGTTCTCAATAGAAGCCTGTTTGCATGTTCCAAAAAATGTAAAATTTAACTCTCGCTATTGTCGAATATGCAACATCCATTTACGCAGACTATGAAAGAGACGCTATAAACAAAAACTGTATTTATTTCATAGGGTATCTAACACTTATGCAGCACGCTTCTGTTTTCTTTTCTCTTGTTTCGATCATTCTTGTATGCAGCCGTTTGCGGCAAATCGCGAATGAAAGATTCTATTTCAATGCGACACTCGTCGTATCGATAGAGATACGTATCCTGTATCGACCGCGGAAATATTTCCGAAACGCGGGATGTCCATCTGATACGGTGCGCGCGCGCGCGAACATCGTTCCGAAAACATTTTCGACCATTTCGAACTCGTTTGTCAGCACTTCGCCCTCGACGAACCCGCGCACTCGATGGATGTATCGATCACGCGAAATGTAAACTTCCGACGCAGAAATATAATTCACACGCTGCAGGTACTCGTCCCACGCCGAAACGTGATATTTCAAAATGCAACGTAAAAATCGCCCCGTGTCGCTTATTGTTTTCGTGCGTATGTATTAATAAACGCAGCTCGCGATCTCGCCGTCGCATCGCGTGCCAAATACAAATATTTCCGGCGTACAAAAGTAATTACCGGCCGATAAACGTTTGCGTGGCCAATTTGTTATGCAAACGCAAGTTTATCGCGTACCTGCGGCGAACGCTGTCATCTGTTATTTTCATTACCAAATTGCGTGCATTCCTGCACGCCTGTCATTGACACACAATTCTCACGGTAAACAGTACAATGAGAATTATATCGGTGCAACAAAAATCAATCGGTAAGAACGTAGTTTCAGGTAATTTGCAAAGAAAAATCAAAATAAATTTTATTCTATTTACCCGTGCAACAAAATCAATAAACTACCCAATATATTTTATACAACGCATGTAAATAACGCATATTTTTTTCATCATTTTTTAATTGTGCAGTAATTTTACATTGATTATGAGAAAAGCAAATTACCTTTTGTGTATCGTTGTATTTCTCTGCGCAACTTGAATATTAATAATATTGGTTGGTTCCTCATGGCATACGACATCCAATTACGAAAATCACTAACCTGAAACAGAAAAAAAAATTTTGGTTAAAAACATTAAGTTTTTTCAATAAAATCAATATGAAATCCATTATACTATCAGAAAACACTATACTATCAAATCTAGAAGATAAAAGAAGATAAATTTTCTATTATCTCCGACGAAATTTGCTGCGCCCATTTGATCGCCGGCCGTAACCGGAAACGCGATATTCGGAAGCGGCATTTGTTAGGCTTTAAACTGGGAACTTGCACGGCCTTGCAACTTTATCATTTGTGGAGTTGGCTTCTGCTACAGATTGGATAGGCTAGCGAAACGCATTAGCAAAATTGGGCAAGTATACGCATACGTGTATGTATTGAAACTGCATATTCATTTAATGATTTTTACTACACTTTTCAAACTTTTCAGACCGTTATTGTGATGTCGCTCTAAACTGATTTAATACTACGTTAATATTTTATTTTATTTGTTGTAACTCTTTAAAGAAAATACATAAGATTCATCTGATAAATGTCATAATTTAATTATCAGACAAGTGCAATAAAAATAACTGCGCTAACTCATTCAAACTTATTGTTAAAAAAAATTCGACAAATTAACATACTTTATATGTATTAACAAAGAATCTTCTCATTATAATTTTCTTTATAACAGAATATGTAACGATTAAAAAAAAATTTACATATAATACAGTATAGTAATAATACATCATTTTCATTAACCCATTTCCCAGGGTTTTCTATGCAGTTATGTTTTTCTCGTAATATGTACGTTAGTTAAAAATTGTTCAAAAAACAACGCTGCAATATATTATAAAAAGAGTTCATAAATTAAAATTGTTAATTTCAGCATCGTCTGCAGAAAATATCAGCACATATTTTGACTATGTGCTAAAAATGTGTAAAAAACTCTTCTAACACGCTGTGTCATGGCGTATTTGTTGGCAAGAGTGCGTTATTACTTACATCTACAGAGTTTCGCGTGTAACGGTGCGACATACTCGACGTAATAAATTACGACGGCCCGGTTATAATTATTATAATGGAGCAGCAGGTGTTACGCCGCTAGTAATTCCCGCGATACGTTTTAAGCAAATGAGCCTCAGGTTCAATTTGTCGACTCGGCGGTCTACAATCGGTCATTAAGGATGTGAACGTCAACGCGAATGTGTCGTTCTTGCAGAATATGAAAAATATCTTCTAGATCGCCGAGTTCCTTGGTCCCATGATGTTTATTCCTCTCGTTCGCTCTTTTCTCCTCAAAAGTGTTGTAAATATCACTTTATGTAATATACAAAGTTTATTATGTAAGATCCAAAACTATTACATTTTCTCTTGATTATTTTTGTAATAAAACATAATTTTTTAATTACAGTCAATTAAAAATTTAAACAAGTAATTGCTTTACTAAATTATTCGTGTAAAATGTAATTTTATTCAATTTTAGGCAGTGAAATTTAAGCTTAATTTGTATTTTTATATTCAGAATATCTTTCCAATAAGTATAAATCAATTCATTCACTTTTATGGTATTAACTTTCATATTGCTTGAATCAAAAGACTGATTGAAAGTATTCATGCAAAATTTTATTCAATTTTAGGCACTGGAATTTAAGCTTAATTTATATTTTTATACTCAGAATATCTTTCCAATAAGTATAAATCGATTTATTCACTTTTATGGCATTAACTTTCTATTGCTTAAATCAAAGGACTGATTGAAATTTGTTAAACGAAGCGGTTCGATATAAGACTAATACCATTCATCGGCGAGCAAATCAATTTCTCGACCACAATGTCGAAGTTAAGATGTTTGTAAAATCTAATTTATAATAATTAGGGATGGCTAACGTTACGCAAGATGTAGGGTCGTTTCAACCCGCGAAGCGGCGGGGATATATTTGGGGATGTAACAAGCGTAGCTAACGAGGTACGGCAGATTTTATGGCCAGATGGAGATGATACGATATGCGCGATTGATGCTATATATGGGGAGTGCTCCAAGCAGGGTCTCTATGAGACGGATTTGTGCTGCTCTCTTATTATGACACCATGTGTAATAGGCAGGGAGGACCGCAACATTGGGGGGATATAAAGACATCGAAATCGAAAGTATTACAATCGATGGAAATGTAAAGATTTTATGATACTTAAATGCAAACTTTTAATTTTAATAAACGAGTCTGATTTAAGAGAAACTTTATAAACAAACTTTTTTTTTTTAATTTTCTAATATTTAATTTTTAATATTCTATTAAATATAGCTTAAACTAATATTTAAAGAAACTAAAATTTACAAAAATAATTTATACGGACAAAAGAATTAAAATTCGCTAAAATATTTTATATAAAAACAAAAAATATTTTACATATAAACAAAAAAATTTTATTATTTGGTTGCATTTTAGAAGATTGCGTCACAAAAACTTTGATTATTTTTATTTTTGATTATTTAAAGATCGCATTTAAAAACTTGATATTGTATTTAAAAAAATTTGATTCTAAAATCAAAAAAGTTAATCATTAAAATTAAATTGATATATTGTATTCTTGGAATAGTTTTGTGTGAGTGACATAGTTTAGGTAGTAAAACTAAAATGAGCGGACATGCACGCATAAATAAAAATAGAAAAACGCGTTCCTCAAACTGAAAACGAATGTTACAGCAACTCTCAAGCTTCAAAACTCATAGTACCTGTTTTAACATGAATCGTCAGTTTTAATTTTCATGTCGTGAAACAACCGAAAAACAGTCGAGAGAGAATTTCGCCGAAAGGCGCAATAGCGAGACACGAACAACTGAATTCGATAGCTTGCTTTTTTTCATGATGCGACCTCGTAACGTTCTGTCATTGACTTTTACTGTCACGAGGAAACACACGCCAACGACGAAGATTCGTTTCTTCCTTGCGTAGACCGGGAAAAGTTACGAGCGCAAAGTGTAGAGAACTGCAGTCAGGTTTCGCGTCGAACAACAAAAGGCGATTCATCGGTAATTTATCGTAGGACGAGCGGCTGAAATGATCGCTCGCGAGGCAAATTACTTCTGAATTCATGTCGAGTGTGCCATAAAATGCGACTATTTATCCCACCGTATGTGGAAATACGATTCTTCGGTTGGCAAGCTCGCCCGAGGCGTTAAAACAGAATCAAATCAATATAATATTAACGTATCGTGAAATACATGTTTGAAATTAATAAAGCCGAATTAGCGTGATCAGATAATATAATAATTAAATCTTTACACAACAAATAGAAGAATTAAACTTTTTATGTTTAGAAAATTAACATATTTAAAAGTTAAACATATTTAAAAGTATCATTCTTTTAATTTTTTCAGAAAATAATTAGATTTTGTCTAAAAAAGAATTAAACTGTGAGTTGGATGAGCAAATTATTTTTTATGGATTTAAAATGTATATGTGTTTAAATATGCTCAATTAAAAAGTTGTGAACGTGTAACTAAAAGAACATTTTGCAAGCCGGTTTAAATGGGCTCGTGAATGACGATGCTATTCACTTTGTAGGACATTTTTCCAAAATAAATTTTGGAAGTGAAGACTGATTTACCGTTAAATAATTAATCATTCTATTTTACGGTCATGAAATTTCACAAATTCATCGATATTAACTATTCCGCTGTCATTGTTTTCGCAGATGAGGCAACCATTTTATTAAAGCGAATAAAGTACATAACGCAGAAAGTACATGATTCAACAACCTGCCATGTATTACAGTTTTGCGAATAAGTGTACATATGTGTTTGTTTGTGTAGGAGAATATTCAAGTGACAAATATGTATTGCACGCATGTAAAATTCATGCACGGTAAAAATTCTATTCTATGCTTAATCAACATTTTTACGATTTTGTATAAAGATTCGGATTTGGAAAAGTTGAAAAGTTTATCTTATACAACATCACAATGGCTCTAACGCCTTTGCGACAAAAGCCCGTCATTCGACAGCGGCAAAAATGAACCGTCATCCCGCAATTCTCTCGAAGTCTGCAGTTATCTGCCGGCTCGCTATTGTTGTCGCGCCATGCGTGGCCGACGTCGATCTGCGTGAGCAGTAAAGTCGCGCGAAATGCCGCCTGCTCTGTCACGTCGATTCGACGAGGGTCGGCCTGCTCGGGCGCGATATGTCCATCATCGTCGTCGGGCGTGAGTCCGACGAATCGGTATAACTTATATGTCATGCGCGAGGGTGGCCGAACCGCACAGGGTGTCGAAAAGCAGGGTAAGGCGGTGAGGTGTAGCAAGGGACGGACGAATCGTTTCGTCGACATTAATTACCGCATCGTGCCTTTCACAAGGCAAACTCGTTCTTTTCACCGTAGCCATTAATTCCTTCTAACCCTTTCCTTTCCTCTTTCTCGCTTTATCTGCCCATCTATCTATCTATCCTCGTAGCATTTTGCTCGAAAGAGCCAGATCTATAGAGGAGACGAAGGGTGAAACGAAAAGTACTTATCAGATGTACGGAGACAAAGGTCGTAGGAACCATGGCTGAATTCCGCGACTGGACACTTTCAAAGGTGCAGGGATGCTGCTCACTCACTGCAGTTGCTCCTGAAACGTCAAGCTTGAACTCGGACGCATTTCATTACGTGCCTCTTTGTCCCATATATTCCTCTCGCCACGCCACTTTTGTTACGCGACGGAATAAGGACGCGTGATATCATGACAAAGGAAATACTCATGTATATTGCGCAAATAATCATTTCTTCGCTATATTCTTTTTTAATTGTCGATTTTACATTATCCGGATTGATATATTTACTCAATGTATCAACATCGTAAATAAAATTAGCTCCGAATTAAAAATATGACTTAAAAATTTGGACAGTAAAAATTTTATTTACTAATATATTAGAGTGTTAATAAATCGGTATTGAATATAAAATTTTTAGAGAAAATTAAATAAGTTTGTGCAAATTAAATTAAGGTTTTATACTTGTTATGTTTTAATATAAATGTGGCGACCCAATAAAAGCGGCATAAAGCATCTAAGCAGATAGAATAACGAAAGTAGATTTGAAAAACGGACAAACGTAGATTAATACCTATCGATCTTTCCAATTCCTGCGAGCCTCTTTCATGCCACATTCCCGTTTCTCCAATATCACTGGCTTTTGCCGCGCACGATAGATTCGAAACGAATCGCGGTCGGCTTGCGCTGTGTAAATGAACGAACTCCAACCAACTACCATATCTACGTGAAAGGGCTGACGCGTAAAAAAAAGATCGATTAGAAGCGTTTCAAGCCAAGCGGAAAATGAGGCTGCATACATAACGACGAAGAGAGAGAGAGAGAGAGAGAGAGAGAGAGAGAGAGAGAGAGAGAGAGAGAGAGAATTGGAATCAAGAGGGAAAACACTCGAAGAGAAGCCTTTAATATGGCTATTCGAAAGTAATGGAAGGAGCGCACGTCGCGCCTACGACGATAGAAAAACAAAGTAAGTACGGTTGACAAACCGTCGGCCATACGCGAGTACACACGCTCGCTTTACCGCTCGGCCGATTGTGTCCGCCTGGTTTTTTTTTTTTTAATGCATACCCGTGTGTGTACTCGGCCGCGTAAATGCACACGCACGTATAAAAGGGAGCGCGCAGAGCTCGAGAGCCCTGGTATGTATACCTAACCGCGCCGCTTCGTCGGGAGTGACCCGCGATCAATCATATTTTTTAGAAGACAATGACCGAGTTAAGTAAGTACATACAGCGGCTCCGTCGGCGAAAGAAAAGCAGAATGACGCCGCATCCAATCTGCCGGCGGTGTATTTTCCATAGCGAAAGAAATTCACCGTTCGTCTCTCGCGATGAAGGATCGATGTCCTCGAAGCAGCGAGTGTCGACCGCTTCTTCATCTTTCCCCTCGAACAAGTCACTGCGATATGAAATTTTAATACATTGCAGAGACGTTGCTTCCATCTTTTAGCCTTGATCAAACTTTATTTAACCGATAAAAATTGTTGCTTTTTTTATATTTTCCAAAGTATTTTTCATGTAACATAATTTTATCTTTCAATTCTTGAATATCTTTTAACCTATTTGCATTCGTAAGGATATAATTATCTCCTCTACTTAATTATATATTAAAAAATTGTGTAAAAAATATGTTCTCCCGGATATATTAAAAATTATTACTTTGACAGTTATTAACAAATTCATTAACAAACTCATTAACAAATTTATCGTCCACATTCAGACCTGGACTGCCTAATGTAAAATGCGCCACCAGTCATACACCTTTTTTGAGGCACCCTTTATACCTCCCCGTGAGACCACCGCGGAATGACTATTGATTCGCCAAAGGGGTTCGTCCCTCGCTATTCATAGTCTTCAATGTCACGTGTCCCTTCAATCCGGAGTCGCGCGTGCACAGCCGACATCGGCCTGATGCGCACGTCCAGCGGCAGGGTAAAGTCGAAAGGGAACACACGAGTAACCAGTTGGTCTAATCTACATGCGGCACGTTTCGGCGTTTCAATTTGCTTTTGCGCGACGGATTACTTCCTGACAAGGCCACCTTTTGATTTTGACGAACCGATCGTGCCTGAAACGCGCGCGCGCTCATGGAAAGTGCCGCCGGTCAAACTTTCAAGCGACCTAAACGAATTCATTATATGCGAACAGAATCAGCCTAAAGGCAATTCACGTTGATCAAGAATTAAATCACGCAATTGAAAATGAATTGTCGCGAGAGAGATAGCAAGGATTATTGCAAAATTATGTTTATAGTTGATCTGTAATTTATTTTACAAATAAAAAGTTGTATAATCTAAACTATTTTTTATTTATCGTGCATTATAGAGCTGAATGACAAATTCAAATTTATATACGGAATAGAATAACGATATTCATAAATCGTAAGAAATTTATTGTATAACAAAAAACTGCACAACAGATTAAAAAATATGAGATGTAAATTAATTTACATATTTAAAAATAAACCGATTATAAAAATAAAAAAAACAAAAATTTAATTAAACATCTCTAGCAACCAATGTGTCAGTATTATATTAATAAAGGTGTTCATACGTATATTCGTTGCATTTTAGTTGCATTTATTAATTGTTATTTGATAAATTTTAGTGAGATTAATTTCGGGAAGTTTTTCATGTCCAAAACATATTCGCTAAAAAACCGAGCACTACTGAAAAATGCGAGAGAAATTAAATTGTCCATACAACGCGCGCATCATATATTGTAGTTTTTAGCCGAGAGATACGAAGATGAAGTGAGGGTTGGGAGGCGCGTACCCGTGAGTGCAAGCGGGTCATCTTGTGCGTCGCCCGACAAACGTTCCCGGATCGTTTTCACCCCAGGGTGCCGGTAAATCTCCTCGCCGTAAACACACCGGCTCGAGCATGCACGGCTCGCATAAATTGGGGACGTCGCTCGGCAGATCAGCTGCGGCGATAACCTCTCGACAGGCTGTCCCACGTCCATGAGACTATTTGCATATATTTGCGAAAAATTATAGCGCGCGCGAGGTCGACTCCGCGTGCTCTGCACTTTTTACTTCGACGCCAAAATTTTGCAGCACAAATATGCGAGTTTCCTACCAATATCGCTAGATTTTTACTCCATCATTGAGCAAATATTTTTCTTTCAAAACTAATGCATAATTTTAATAACAAATACAAATAATATATGTATTACGTCAGACAACAAATTTGTGTTTGAATATTGATAAGAGAAAATACTGATAGAGAAAAAGATCTAATAAAATCTTGTTACAATACGCACAAGAAAGATATAGCATGTATATTACATATATAATATATTTATATTAATCTTAATTATTATTTTTATAATCTCTCTGCAGTGAATTTCCATCTATCAGCTATTCATAAGTTTCCAACTATTCATTCGGTTGATGATTAATTTTACTCATACAGTAAAACATTATAAATCATTATTAATTAGATATTATTTAATTATTATTAGCATTTCAAAAAGATCAGATGCGCTTCAATGTACCTATCTTATAAGTAATTAAATAAAGAATACTTTAAACTAAATTGTATTAAAATAATTCACATGAAATAGTGAAACAAATCACCCTGATTGATTTGCAATTCTAACGATGACGGCGATAATTTTATATCTGAAAGTCCCAACGTTTTCTTTTTCCCAGCGGAAGGTACGCGTAAAACGGCTTATCAATCGCGATACAATTTCCGGCTTCCTGGCGTAGACGACATCCGGATCCGTAGTTTCCTTCGTATTCTGGCAGTACGACTAAAACGCGCTTCATAACTTTCATACTCGCATTCGAGTACTTGAAGAATTCGCTGTCTCGGCGATAATGCGCTACGTTAAGAATTTCAGTATTCTTAGGTTCTGTAAATTTTTTCGTAATCTGATTAAACCATTCACTAAAACATATATATATATGTGTGTGTGTGTGTGTTTTAGTGAGTGGTTTAGTCAGATTATAGAGATTTTTGCAGCAATATTAATTCAATTAAAATTATAATCAATTTATTAGATTTCTAGTCATTTAAAATATTTTTGTCTATATAAAGTAACCTATTATAGTTTTAATTTTGTATTCAATTAAATTTAATTAAATTTAATTTAATTTAATAATTAAAATTATAATAGATATAATTATATAATTATAATAGATAAAATTATAATAGAATACTTTCTATAGACAAAAATATTTTAAATAACTAAAAATCTAATAAATTTATTGCAAATATCTCTGAGTTATATAAAAAACATAAATAATTTATAAAAAGTAGCTGAATAGTTAATCGTGATACGATGCTTATATGTATAACTATTGTTTACGAAACTTGTTTTAATTATCGGAAGCTAAATAAAAAGAAAAATATTTTTTCTTAAAGTTAATATTAATAATATAAATTATTATATTTAATTCTATTATTCAAGAATAATTAAAAAATGATATATTTTTATTAATTCAATATTGTTGCTAAATCAATATTTTAAAATTACAACAACCGATCTATAGGTTGAAAATAATACAAAAATAACGTTATACCTACATATATTTAAATATATACATAACATTTACTTTTATCTCAAAACCACAGAATGATTGCCTTGGTTGCAATATATTGAAATTTAAATCGACATCGGTAAATATAAGAGGAAAATTAATTATAAAAATATGTAGAGTATCTGTTATAATTTCAGCATGAAAAGAGAGTAAAACAAAAAATTACAATGAGCAAAACAAGGAAATACTAATTTTCTCCATGTTGGAGAAAAATATAAATATTGATAGAAACAGAAAATGACAAATAAAAAGACTAACAATAAACGAATAAACAAACTAATAATTTCCACAATACCAGAAAAACATTGACAGAAATAACATTTTTATCTCCAAGTCATATACTGAAATATCCACAATTGTTTTAAAATATTAAAATATAATTATATACATATGTAAAAAAGTTAATATACATATGTATATGTAAAGTACATAGAATGTATGCTAAATTTCAGCATAAGATGCAATAAACGGAAACAGTAACAATAATAAAAAATAATATTCGTGATATCCTAAAAATATTGGCAAGAATATCGTGACATTTTCAATGGAAGATTCAACCAGCAGAAGCTCTCACGCGCAACGGCGGATATGCAGTCGCCTCTTCGTGGTCGCGGAAGGAACCAATCAGGCGAGCGGAGATAAGTCGTCCGATAATGGAGTCGAACGAACGAACGCTCTGTCGTGCTATTCGTACCGGTATTACAGAAGCCTTGGTGACGTCTTGCCGCATCAGGATCAGTGCGTCCAACGAGGCATAGGGAAAGCCAGTAAACCCAAAGATAACAAATGCAACGTTGTTTGTCACGAGTACACTGGTTTGCATCGAGTTCTAATGGAACGAGCTTACGTACCTCATACTATCACTAGAGAGACACTCGTTCCTGAACAAAACAGATTTCTTTGACATTTTACGATGGCCAAGGATTTTCCATTCCCGTCTGCTAGCAATCGTATCAAAGAATTATTGTTGCGAAAATGTTACTGCCAATTAAATTTACATGCAATTTTTATATCAGAGCTCTAGATAATTAGAAAGTAAAATTATCAAAAATATCAAATATGCAATATCGAAGAATTGAGAAATAATAAATTCGAAATCAGAAGAGTGCTCACGGAATGAACGACGAGATTAAGATTAATCGGCAGAAACTAGCGCGAATTGATGAGTCCGAAGAGTGGACGCCGATAATTATGAATTTTATTTCAATCCAGCAGCTCCATTGCGTCGATCAATTTTAATGGATTCTCCCATTGGACACCTCGTTACAATTTCTATCGTCACTGTCGCCCAATTATTACGAATGAACGACAATTAACTGTCCGTAGAAGTTACGGTAGCGCTTAATGAAGAATTAAATTTTCTTATCGCGTGTCCCCTCCTTTCAGTATTGCGATTCCGAGTCTTAATCACGGCTGACGAAATTTCGTGAAGAAAGTTTAACCGAAGGTTTGATGTGTCTCGTTAGCGGATGCAGGAACTCAAATCGGCGAGAAGGAGAAGTAGTAGACAGAGGAAAGTTCAAAGATGAAGAAGCCAACCTGTGCAGCATCGGAATAATAAAGAGTCTTGCGCCATGATACATTGTAGAAAATTCTCATTGTAGAATCGCCTGACAAGTGCGAATTTGTTATTCGACAGAGCAACTGTGCACAAAATCGTACTCTGCAAATGAAATTCTGACAAATATACTCGTGTGGATTTATTTTTTAAGTGTAA
Source organism: Linepithema humile (assembly GCF_040581485.1). NCBI lineage: Eukaryota > Metazoa > Arthropoda > Insecta > Hymenoptera > Formicidae > Linepithema > Linepithema humile. The sequence continues at coordinate 30,469,602 of NC_090132.1, forward strand.
ACATAATTTGTATTCTCATTCACAACTAACAATTTCAACACAATTCGCTCATTATACAGTTATGTTGGCAATACTTTTTCTTGTAAGAATTTAATTTTGAGTATAGATTTAATTAACTTAATTTTTCTCGTCCATTTCAAGTATAACTATAATTATAACGTAAAACGGTAAAACAAAAATCTACGATGTTTTTGATCGATACGGAATATTCTCTTTGTTGCTTTCACCTAGAAACTTCTATATTACGAAATATTTTGAGAATGCGACGGGTTAAAATAGACTTTAAATGACTTGAAGGAGAGAGAGATAATAAAGCAGAGAAATATAAGAGAAAGTTTGACGCAATTATAAACGAAGCCGGATAGATATATCGCGAAAAGTTTATAGATATCCATCCGTTGCGCGCACAGAGTCTAAGCTAATTAATTTTTATTAAACGAAGCGACGTGGCGGTCGAAAGTTTTTTAAGTACTTTTTAGCGGCGGAGACAGTCCTTTCCCCTGCAAAAGACAGGATGTTGCGGGAAGTTTCCCAAGAATAGCAGTTATGAAATCTTTATTGCGTACTTGTTCGTAATTTAATATAGCTTTAATGTACTTGGCGTTCCATAAAACAAGGTAACTCTTTGTCAAGAGAACGGAACAGCGAAATCCGATAGCAAGCGCGCTTAATTCGAAGATGTCTTTAATGGTCACCAGGGATAACGATTAATACCGGTATTTGTCAGCCGTCCCGGCGAAATTACCTCGCCAGACGTGCGTCTAATGAAAAAAGATTAATAAAGAAGTTCGCGTGCGGCGCTTCGCTATAATATCCTATCATTCCTTACTTGATGACTCTCCGTTATTACTATTGATCAGTACGTCGTAATTATTGATTCCCGTAACCTGAATATATCTGGATCGTGTTACACACTGCAGTGACGGCGCATTTATAAAGACCGTGCTCTAATTTCGTGATCGAGCTTCGTTTGTACTTCGATAATCCCCAGACTTAGAGGACTGATCGATGCAAAATTAGATGGAGTTGATTTAAGTACAACACCTGATACCGTTTAAGGTGAAACAAAATGATATCCGAGTCCTTCGCGGCATTAAATTTTCCGCGATCAATACTCGGTTGTCCCGCGCGCACGTTAAAAAATCAATGAGAGAAATAGAAACTGCGTCACTAACAAACTACAAATATACCATGAACGAAATGATCTGTTAATCACTATCTTCGAATGTCACAACTATTTGTCAACTATTTGTGAAAGAAATGATGAGTGTCCATATATGGACACTCATCATTTCTTTCACGTGTACGCGAGACAAGACAAATTCCTGGATCTTCAAATGTGTCGTTCTTGCACACGTTCGCGTCGACCATTAGAGAAAACTGAATCCACGCTTGTTACTCAAGATATTGAATTTCACGATACGCCCGTTATCCCAACTCTTCCAATCCTGTTTGCCAGCCAGGTCGAACGCCTGTGCTCGCTCACGGTACTTTGGCTTCGTTAAAAGGTAATGCACCCACAATGCAGTCCTCTTCCCAATTCTCTAATTTCTGTACCAAGTCTGTACCAAGTGCATCGTGGAAAATTGAGAAATTCCATTATTGTGTTATTATATTGTTTAGTATTTATTATATAAGTGTGCATTGTGTAAAAAATCTTTTTAAGCTATGTAAGAATTTATGCTGTGCTTCCTTTTCTATCATTACATATTCCATCTCACTAAACATTATATGCGCAATCCAAATAGTTTTAACCACTAGATATTTCAATTTAGCGCATAGTAATTTTATAAGAAAAAAATAGATTTATTTTCTAACTTTCTTATAGAAAAGTAGTTCGCGCGCGCGCGCGTGTGTGTGTGTGTTGTTACTTCAACAATACATATTAAATCTGCACTGTGTATTAGAAAGTTCTCATTTTTCCCGTGTGAATTTGTTATTTTCTAATTTTTCCATTACGAGCACGAATCAAGACGTGATAATTCGATCGAATAATCTGCTCGATCGTGTCGACGTTCTAAGGGACTGCAACTCGAGTTGCCTCGAGCGAGGAACGCGAGGACATAGCCGGATTTGCTCTCGGGAAGAAACTTTCAACTCGTGAAATCCCGGCGCGGTTATGAGGAGCGTCTTATCTGCCGACGAAACTACCGTCACCCGGTTAGGAAAAGTTATACCGAAAGTTTTCGCTCTTAGCCTAAAAAGATGTGCCCCAGAGAAAAAACAGCCGAAGAGTTTCGGTTGGCGAAGGCTGGCGGAGGTTACGAGCGGAATAACGAAGAACGGAACAATCCTTTCACAGAGAGCCGTTCAAAGCGGAACTACGATGAAGCATGCTGTTTGTAGTTGAACGGAAGGTATTTGCGGCATTTCAAATAAATAGTTCACATGAAAATTCGTGTAAAGATTCAATTTCGTACTAATGTTAGTTATTTCAACATTTTAGATTAATTACAAATAATGCTACCTTTTATATTATTTAAACAAAGAGAAAACAAATAGTATGAGAATTTTCTTTTGAGTCAGCTTTGTGAAAATTTATCGGTAAAGTGTATCATTAACATATAATAAATCTCATAAAAACCTATTCAATTTGCAACTTCGCACATTACATATTCCATCTCCTCTCTTTGATATTATGTGATTATAACGCGTAAGCAAAATATGAGTATTATTTAATTACATAGAATAAATGATAAACAACTAAACACGAGTTGTGTGAAGAGAATTCTACAGTGATATTTAATAAAAAAAAAAACAAAGAAAAAACATTTTATAAAAAATGAAATTAATAGTAAAGTTTACAATTAGCTTTGTCATATATAAATATTTCTATATACACGTTAAATTTTCAAAGTGTACGTAAAGTTTTATCGCACTTATACCACCTTGCTTTCACAATGTTTTCCAGCTTACTTTCAGGAAAGCTGCAAGCTCTCCTAGATACCTCAGGATTAGCAGTAATCACTGTAACATCTGACAAGGTTAGATTACAGCCCAACCCTCTCACGTTGCGGCCTCCACTGTTCGAGCAAGCATTAGAGTTTATTCGCTGATTTCGGTCGATCAGGGTGTTAAGTCTTTTCCGAGTATCTGGCTGGCATGATAAGCAGTGTGTCAACCAATTTGGATCTTTGCTTGCCAGTTTTACATGGCAAGCAAAACTCCTTTTATACGCAATACCTTTAACTACTTTTCAAACTTGCACATTAGCCAATTTATCGTACCTCACATAATAATATTATTAATTTATTTATAATTTATTATAATTTTGCACGAAAAAAATTAATGCGTTTACAGTGTGTGTTTAGCATATTTGTATATGCGTACTCTTTTCGATATCTGTGAGATTTGCATATGCGAAAAAGAAATCACTTAGACGATATTAAAAGTTAAATATCCGAGTGGCCTACACACTATACTCCGACGCTCTCGAACAAATACAGAGGAGCCGTCGGAAATTACGGTGCGCCAAACTCCGAACAAATGGAAAGTATAAAATAATAAAAGAAAGACGAAACACGAAGAAGCTCGCGGTAGTCGCGCAAAGTGTTTCACCAGTTATGGAGGTCGAAGTTCGTTACCGGACGCGTCACGGAAATGGCGAAACCTTGTCAGTCAGCCCTCGCAGAAACACTTCACGAAGCCGAGAGAGATAGCGAGAGGAAGGATGGCAGAGACAGGGGCGGAGAAATTGCACCAATATAAACCCCAAGTCGTCCGCGTCTCCGTCCGTCCGAGGGAATTAATTTAAGTCTAGCAGGGCTCTAGCAATTTCCGCAATTTTTCTAGCTCGCCTCAATTTGGCCTGCAACCGATTTGTAGGGCTTCGACATCATCCACGTCTACTTTTTTTCGCGTTTCTTCTCCATTATGGCGGCTGAATTACGCGCATCGTATACAAAATATTTTTAATCGATCGCGTGTCTTTTTAAGAATGATTAACAATATATTACGTATCCAATTGAAAAGAAACGAGCTCGAAAATAAGTAGTATATAAGTGTGACAGTTTTGAAAGCAAAGATAATTAAAATTAACCAAATTATGTTTAATAATTACTCTAAATAAACTTTCTATTACTAACTTTTCGATGTCGCGATATTTTTATATAGTTAGAAAAATATTTTTGCAACGCCTCCAAATAAACTCTAAACATTTCACGATTTAAAAAGTAAATCTTGATTAAATTCTAGAAATTCTATAAATTGCTTTCTTACTTTTCAAATTTGTATTATTACTTTTTAAAATTTTTTCATTATGTCTCACATTCTGCTATGCGTAAGCGATATATGTTTTGCTACGAATAAATTAATCAGAGTCATTATATTTTCAATTGTGATGTGAAATCGAAGTACATATTTTGCGATTACTATCATGTCTGTCCAAAAGATTTCACAGATACAATGTTACTTTGAGAGTAATTATTTACTTTTATGAGTTGATGAAGAAACTTTCGCGTTCTGCGAAAGCGTCATAAATTATTATTTAAGCAAGTTTGTAGGCAAGTTATAGCGGGCTGTCTGATCCAACGTCTGAAGCTATCGTGTTTCCAACTGAGCCAAACACGCGTTCCTCCGTAAGAAAGTTTTCGGGCTTCGCGAGCGGTGGATGTTAGAAACTGGATCGATTATACGAAAACTTGGATAATGCGTTTTTAGCCATCCGATGGTCGCGATTAAGGCGCTCTGCTTTTCGATCGGTAACGAGGCGAGTGAAATTTGAAACCAAATCCTCGAAGTGAGGTGGAAACCCGAGAGTTTTCCGCCTCGCCGTCTTGGCAGACGAACTTCGTTCCCATGTACGATAGAACTTTTGCAATTTCCAATTGATCGATAACGCCGGCGTCAACGTTGCAAAATGCGAGAGCAAATTCCATTTCTCCAACTTTTTATTTTGCGCAAAAGTAATAGAAATTCCGCGGAAATTATCGTATATACGCATCATATTCTTAAATATTTTATTATATCAACGCGAATATAATGTTTCAAAAATAATAATCTAAACATACTTTGCATTCTATACTTCCTTCCACTACTTTCTTAACATTTTGTATATAATAAATGTCAGACTATTTTTATAACAAAATTCATACAATTATAATTTTATATGGTTTTGAGACCCTTTGTATCAACTTGAAATAACGACAGTACAGTTAAATTCATTTAAAAAATTGTCACGATAAAAATATGATGGAGAGTCTCTTATTATAGACAGCAACTTCCTGTGCGTCTTCTCCCGGAAGATAACGACATCTCCAAAACACAGTCCTCGATGCTACGTAGAGTAACTTCCTCTGCTCGCTCGCTTCTTCATTGCCTTCTTGCGGAGGAAAAGTTTTGCAATGGCCGTTTCTGGACCGATCGGAGAATCAACCAGATGCAAACGCGGCAGAGGGGAAACACGCGGCTTTCTCTCTCGCTTAGTTCTCTAGGGAGTATTTAATTTCCGGACCGCGAGAGAGGCGACTGGTCGCGCGCGCGGAGGCGTTGCGACACCGTCACTCCCGCGAACAATGCGTGTCTCCGATAGACGGATAGTATCCAAGCATCGGCATTCTGAGTTCTCCCACGGCATTACGCTCAACCGCTCTAATTATAGACAGCAAATGGGTAGGTATAGATATCAATCCAGTCTCGGGAGAGTACATCTATTGATTGCTCGGAAAAATGAGAATATTCCAAGAAAAATGTTCTTGTAAGACAAATAGTAAAATGATTAAAACAAAATGCGGACTAAAAATGAAATGATAACAGTCATTAAAATGAATTTGTTAATTGTAATAGAGATCGAATGTCTTACAAATAGAATATTGTAAGAATTAGAAATGTGGATGCTCTTGTGCAAAAGGAGCTAAACGCTAATTCCAATTATTTTTAATTAAACACACTTTGAGCATTATTCGCTTTTAAACCATTGATAACATTCTTAATATTATGTTAATTAAGTGATGTATGATACATATATTCTGTAAATTTATAGTAAAATACATATATAAAAATAATTACAAGCTCGTATTTGTCGATAATTTAGCAGCAATCAATGCGCCTGCAGCATTTAATCGATAATTAACTTTAAAAATTTTTTTCTTTTTGTCCTTGTAATTGTCAAATGTACAAACTGAAAGTAAATGAAGCTTTGTGCCCGTAAAAAGCGAAAAGCGAGGACATTCGTAGGTTTCAGCAGCTTCAAAAAGGGACTAAAGCGTCGAGCATGCAATTCGTTGGATAACAGCTTCGCGGTCTACAGAATGGTCGGCCCGCTCGTAAATACATCCGGTCTGGCTCGTTGTCGAGAGAAGGAAATATCAGAACCCGCGTGAAGTAATATTTCGCGAAATCTACGAGCACGAGAGAAGAGCGAGAGCGGTCGCTTCGTCCTGGCTATGATATCTATGAAAACTTTCCAATTTCCCGGCAATAACACAAAGGTGGATCGATATATCGTTTCTCTTAAGGTACGTGAGAGCGTCTCTCTATAGATGAATATATCCTTTCACGCGCACACGTGAAACCTATACATGGCATCCCACAACTATCGGCTTTTTTTCTAAGCTTCAACATTGCTTATTTAACATTTTTAGGTTTAATTTATCTGGGATTAATTAATAAATTTTACTTCTATGCAATTTAATCTTGTAATAAATTTTTCAAAAGAAAAAATTTCACTGCAAATTTCATTAAAATTTTCTCTTTTTCACCAAAATTTGATCAGATAATATCATTTATTATTTTTAAATTTTCAATATTAAATTAAGTTCAAACTTGATAAATGAAATCTTACCTTAAAATTCTGTTCAGATAAGATTTATTTAATTCGAAAAATGTTATACTTGATATTTATAAAGTTTAATTCGTTAAAATAATTTACTTCCTAACATAAAAAATTTCTATAATAAAATTGTTATTTCAATTTTGATAATAGAAAAATTATCTCAAAAACGACGAATATTTTCACAATACTACATTTTCTAAAATTTTTGCGATACTTTGTATACGCGCCTGTATACGGAAAATTTAGTATCTCCGATACGATGGCGATGGCACGTATTTTCGCGATTTCTGCTTCTATCTGCAGCTTCGTTTTGCGACGACCGAAGCCGAGCACTTTCGACGCTTTATGACAGGCGATAATTTATTAAACGGCGTCCGAATAATAAGCAAGTCCTCGCCGTGGACGGCTTCTTTCGGCTCTTCAAGCTCGACGGCCTGTTCGAGAGGCCATGCTGTCCCTCTCGACGCGCTCCACCAGATTTTTATCGCCGTCACTTCCACATCGCGCTCCGGCAACGGCTCTTTTGTATTCCCCAACCGAGAAAAGTAATCGAGTGGACACTCGAGGGGCCGTCGTCGTATCGGTCTCGATCGAGGCGATCCCACGTAGGCGCGCGGAACGCGATTTAAATGCAAATTTCGTCGCTCCTTGCGCAGTCCTCGCGAAACACTTTCGAACTCTCGCCTCGTTCCACGTCTCTTGATTACGCCAAGTTTTGATAGAGTCTTGTAAATTTCTCTCTCCAGAAGTACAACGTCTGGAATTTAATCGCGACTTCCCGACGTTCTCTTAACGACGACGACGTCGTCGATCAGTCGTTCTAACGGTTGGCATAAAGGGGAAGGATGAAAAAACGCTTGACCTATTCATTGCTCCTTTCTATGTGACGGAAGATTCGAGGATTAATTGAGAAATAACTAACATTCATCCTTTTAACCGTTTAAACCGTTAAATTTGAGACATTTAAATACCTAAATTTATCATTCACATTTTAATAATTAATGTGCGTGTCAAGTATTTAGCGATGTAATTTTTTCTGCTTTAATAATATTAAAAATAGCAAAAATATTCAATCGAATTTTTAATATAGAATTTCTAACTAAAATATATAAATTATATTTGTATATCTTATTGCAACATTAAGACGCCAGATACATCAGAAAACTTTCGAATGGTTTAAATATTAATTTGCGGTTTAATCATCAAGATATTTACCTTCGGAAAAAAGATTCTTGTTCAAACACAAGTTTATTAAAAACTATGATTGAGATTCACCATTACCTTGCATACAATATAGTAATAGTTTACGCATTCTAGGCGCAGTTGGTATAATTTAGAATCGTTTATATAACAGCGGTGCAAAAGTCGTAATCTGTAGCTTCACCCGATTTACGGATTTACAAGCAGGCGGCGAATGGACGAGAGCAGATACGAGTACATGCACCATGGTGGCGAATTCTTTGGTGACGAACGTGGATTTAACGCGCACAGGGATTTCATCAGGTGCGATCGGGAGAATCAACGTCGACGACGACTTTACGTATTCCATCCACGGCGTGAACGACGCGTCAGAACGGCGGGAGACGGCGGGTGACGGCGGGGGCGGAGGAGAAAGAGAGATTTCAATGGCAAGCAAATAGCACGAAGCGCGCGGTCAATGGGCTTTCCCTTTGATTAAATGTAAATTGTGCGGGGAACGCGATTAGTACTCCCGGCACTTCGCCCCCGGTCTTCAATCGTTCCGTGCCACGTTTCTAGCGCCTCTATATGCGAAAAGCGCCCCGGCTGAATTTCTCGCCGCATTTTCGAAATAAAGAAGAAGATCAAAGTGGTGGGCGCGCGCGATCGTAACGAAAGCACGCCCTCACTTCGTTCGCAGCTGAGTCGTTTTACCTAAAGTCTTACTCGGAAATACAGAAAGCCAAATCATTTGAGAATGAATCGCTTATAATAAGCGATAGATTGAAAAGAATAAATTTCTAATACTCGGCAATGCGAATTTAAATCCAATATTGTGTTTACTTTGAAATCATTTGAATGTAAATTATCTCTGAATCAGTGAAATCTTTCAGTAATCATGTTATCGCAAAATTGGCAGCTTGACTATTACACTGTTACCTCCCTCGCTCTCTGAGTTCGATTTGTATTTAATATTATCACGGATAAAGACTTTAAGCTTTTGTTTGCTTTTTCTAAATAGAACGGAATAACATCGTTTTATGTGCTCGACAGTTTTTGTACACACAATTATACAATAGTTAAGCAACATTAAATCTGTATAAAATTAATTGCAGAGTTTAATTCATCGATCCATTGTGCGAAATCAAATTGAAACTCATAACACTTCGATGCCATCGAGTAGCCACTTGGAAAGCGAGCAAAATAATGTGAGAAATGGAAGCTTAATCGAAGCGGTTGATCAGATTTACGCGTTTTTCATTTAATGCCATCTCCTCGCAGCCTCCAGGCCGAGCGAGCACTCGACTTGTGCCAGACAGTTATAAAGCACTCTGTGGGATATGTAAAGACTACAGCACGTGTGAAAACCGGAGAAGCGTAAAAAAAGATGAGGCGACAGCGGAGTCCGCATACGCTTTCGGTTACCTCGGATTTTCCGTTCGTTCTCACTCGTTCCATGTCGACATTTCACGTCCTTCAGCCTGGAGCGATGCGAATCTGTCCGATAAAACAGCGGACGGACCATTAGCTAATCCTCTGGAGGGTAAAACAGGGCCGCGGGGTGAAGAGAGGGACCAGGCGGGACAGCGGAGGGGACGGAATGGGCGAACGAAAGGGCGTTGGGTGCCACCAGGGAGATTTCTGGGTGTGCAATTGATTGGCGCGCCGGCGACGCCAACGTTCAGCCGACGTCGACGTCGGTTGATTAGAATGGAGCAACACGGAATCCCTCTCTAACCGCCTAATGGCACGCCGCAACCTATGTTTACTGTGATCTCGGACTTCGCTGTATGCTGCTCGCGATTTGCCATCTGCAATGCCAATGAAACGGATCGCCGTGCTGCACTGCGTCGCGAGTGGGCCGGATGACGGTAGCGTGAATGGCGCGATTTCAAGGAGTTTACACTGTCGAAGACGGGGGAGTCGTTTTTGACGTCGATAGAACACGAGAGAGTACGATAGGTCATATGTGCAATCCCGATCAACAATCCGAATCGCTCATCGTCATGCCACGGCTTTTTCAGCGTGTGAATGTTACATTCAAACTGTAAATGCTTGTTGTAGCACTAGATATACTATAGTGTCACCAAAGTGACGCGCGAGGTACGTGCTGGCATTTGTACTATGTCTGTCATTTCACGGCGCAGCAAATAGTGTCATAGAATGTATTTTACATATACATTTTTCCCTTATTATCTCCATTTTTATTCCTTGTATATTTTATCAGGAGATTTTCTGTTTTTGGAAAGCTGAACTTTTATTTATAATTTGATAAAATCAAGCATTCAAATTTTGATACATAAGTTATTACATTCTCAAAAATAAATACTCTCCAATAGCGTCAATATTTTCTAAAATTGTTGTAAAATTTATTTTCACAAAAAGATTAATATTATTTTATTTATTCGATAATCAAATAACAATTTTAATATTTTGCAGATTAGTTATATAATCGTTCTTTGATAAAATAAATTAAATTTTGTAAATATTATATATCGAATCTGCTATATATGCATCCATTTAACGATGTTAGACGATTCTCGACAAGAAATGGGTGATTAAGATAATCTATTATTTACATAATGTTCTACATTTACGATACATGTTCATACATGTAAGCGCTACTAACATTTCGTGTGTTCTATTTCTGTTATTATCGAACAGATAATTCGTATGGGTCATGCATAAAATTAATAATCTTATGCGAGGAATAATTCATAAACTGAATCATGTATAATCTGCCTGTTCTGTGTCAGTTCTTTCGTAAAATTGGTAGACATCGCTCTTCCAATAACGCACGAGTATTTAATATTACATGAACAAAGTTAAAAATGTATATAATTTGACTGCAAAAGTATATTCCGTTATTGTCATTTATGCATATACAAATCTAATTACTTCTCTTGTTGTAAATGTCAAGAGTGCAAATAAAAAATTCAATATTGATGGATGTTATTGATGGATAAAAAAATCATACAATTAATTTTAGATACGTTTCAATTAAGTTGATAATATCGATCGAAATGTATGTGAAAATAAATGTTATGTGAGTGTAAATTTGAAAAATTTGATATTTAGATTTCTAGCATTAATAGGTATTAAATCGTAATTCTATAGAAATGCATAAGCATGCTTACATTATGTTTCTTCATATTTTGAGCTAATAATTTACATTGCGATACAAAGTGGAGAAGAAAGGGAGAGAGAGTGAGAGAGAGATTGCCGTAATCGTCCGCGTTAAGATAATTTTAAGGAACTCATCGTTTTCAAGCTAGTCACAATAGCACGCGCCGTCGGCGCCGCTATTACAAGAGCTGAGAGCAGGCTCGACTTAAGACCGTAGACACAATTCGAGCCCGCTTTTCGTTCTCGAGATTCCGGTTTCTGTACCGGGTCTGGGACAACGGTCCAAAGGGTCCTCCCGTTGACGTCGAAGACAAGAACCCAGACATTAAACGGAATTATCGAGTTCTTCCTTTCCTCACCGCCTGGTCTTCGATCATTTTCCGTCCACCCGTGCCGACGTCTCTCACTGGCCGAGGCAAACATCATCCACCGGGACTCAATCTCAATAACAATTATTTCCGTTATTAGAAATTTAATAAAGAGCTCGCGCGAGAGCGCGGTTGACGTTGCTCTTTGACGACGGGGTTGCCTCAATAACCGCTTTCACTCTCTATAATGCCGCCAGCGCGAAGAAGTCGTCTCTCCTTAAGGATCGCCCGGTGGCCGGGACGAAGGCGAAGGAACAAAGCGGAGATCGTACGGCAAAAGCTCGCGAGGCAGGTGAACGAATTGAGAGAACTTGCTAGTCAAGAGCCAGCGAGGATGTAAATGAGAAGGGAATGACGAAGAAAAGGGTAACACGGAGCGCCTTGAAAGGATCGGATGCTTGCGAATTGGTAAGAAAGAGGAAGGACCGCTAACAAAGAAAGGTAGATCCAAGGCTATATTGCGTCCATCGTGAGATTCCGAAAATCAAGAGACTGTTTGCCGGCGGGCGGAATTGGAGATCGAGAATCGAGAGTTGCATGAAGATTAGAGCGACCGAGCGTGGAATGAGCCAAGAAAATCGCGAAATTATCGTTCGCAGCGAGGATTGCGGTAGTTTTCGATTTTACGTACCGTTTCGCATCGCGAGAGGTCATAAATTTGGCGGAGACAACAGAGACGAATAAGAAAATTCAAGAAACCGTTAAAAAATACGCAAAATTTTTGCAATATAAAAGATATATGAGTGACGCATTTGAAGGAATCGACTTGTCGACAAAAGGAACTAAGAAATGCAAATGGGACAGCGGAGAAAGATGGAAAGGGTAGATTATGCATAACGGTGCGGGAGAAGGGAAGAATGTGTAAATTTGCGAAGTGAGGAGCGAGAGGCTCGAGATATAGCGAAAAACAAGAAGTGCAAAGTGGAACAAAGAAGAGGGAAAATGAGGCGAGCGCCTTTTGGAAATAAAGAATGCTACAGCTGAGAAACGCGACGCTCGTTTCTTCCTTCTGATTCTCCGAGAGCGGAAGCCGACCGAGAGATCGAAGCGTGGGCATAAGTGAAAAATGCCGATGGATTTATTTGTATTCCGCGCGGCGAATATCTTAAGATTATCTCCGCATTGCGGGGTTAGACGAGCGTGGCTTCCACTCGAAGATTTATCTCGACTCTCTCTCCCGTCGACTTATTTTTACAAACGCCCGGAGATGGAAGGGACTTCCGTATTTTCCCGATTCTGTCGTAGCCGGAATTTGAACCTTACTGCGCTGGCTTTAAGGTCGGTGTTTGATTTTGTATCTTTTATCGCAAAGTATTAATAGCAACGTGGTAAATCGATGCAGGAAGTAAAAATAGTTATACAGAATGGAATCAACTACTAATTTTTTTGTTGCAATTATAGATAGTGCAATTAATTCCTCTGATAACAATGTCAAATAATATGCGTATTAAAATTACGCAAACAATAAGGCCAAATGCCAATTACAAATTTATTTAAACCAGATTTTGTATCTGTTGTACGTGCGAATCGACCAGTCTGTCTTCCGCCATCGAGCGGAACTTCTAGCATTAGAGCGCGGTCACTGCATTCGTCAGATGGCGAGAAAGGCGATGGTGGGACGAAGTCCAGCTTCGGGTGAGAGGAAGTGTACCTTTGAGGATGGATAGTCCTCTTAATTTTTCCAATAATGGCTCCGCCACAGCAAGGGTCGGCTGTTTATCAAGACTACGATAGGTAGGCTGCAAGTCCTTCTATACGGGCTTCTTGCACGAACGCTCGCGAAGCCGTATCGAAGGAATGGAGATGAAAAAAAGAAAAAAGGAAAAAAACGAGAGAAAAGAAGGAGAAACTAATAATTTGGAAGCAGTTGCCGAGAGTGCGATGGATTTTCGATTCGAAGACTCTCGATGGCCTCTATATATACCGGCTCGTCACTTTTTTGGCTATAATTCAGCTGTAATAGCGAAGCGTAATGATGGGTATATATATTTTCCAGCAATTGTACAATATAAGTAAGTATTTTAAAGAGGATAGAGTATATACGGTTTGTACGCGCGCGCTAAGCTATCAGGTATTCCGTATGTTCGAAGTCAAGAATGAAAAGTATCAATATCAAAGTATTTAAATCGTATAAGAATATATAAAAAATATTTATAAAAGAATGAAACTGTATAAACAAATTGCAGTGTGCGACAGTTTTGAAGCAATTGTACTATATAGATATAGTTGTACGGTAAGTATTTTAAAGAGGATAGCGTATATGCGATTGTTTTGTTATACTAAATATTCTTAATGTCCGCGATAGTATAAAATAGCTGTAAATTAAAAATGTCAGGGTTTGTGTTTGGAATATAATTATACATATCCTCATAAAATATACTTTTGCAACTATAAATTGTGATAAAATTTGTCCAAGGCTTAGCCTTTTAATTAAATTAATTTAATTTTAGAGTTACTACATTTTCTAGTTTTATATTATGCTTATTTCATGATGTACTTAATAACAAAATATGTAAAATGTTAACATATATATCCTACGCAAAAATATACGATTATTTACGATTTAAAATATCTACTAGTTAAATTTTGTAAATAACATTATATAAAAAAAAAAAGAGATAAAAAGCAGATCTGCGATTGCAACTGATATCTAATATATTTAACGTAAATAAATCTTGCTGGAAGCGTAGCTGCGAAATTATCAATTATGTGAGCACAAACATTTATAATGACGTCGGTTTCTCGCACTTCTCGCACGCACCGCGGATCGTAATAATCCTCTTAGTGACGACGGGACTTGATTAAACATTCAGTTTTCCGGCGTAAGTTTAAGTGTTAGGATTGTCAAATGCTTTGAGGGCACTTGACTTAATATTTAACGGCAACAAGAAAGATCAACAAACTTTGTAACGCTTGTTACGAACGGCTCGAAGTAAAACTGCGATTCTTTCGCTCACTGCTGAGACGAGATTTCGAATTCTCAATTTAATAGACCGGGGATTCCTTATAGCGGTTTGAGTATAACCAGAGAATCCGCATTCTGCAGCACCTTTGAATCCCGTGCTTTGCAGTCCTCTGAACCCACCCCCTCTTGCATGTTTGATTTGATAAGTACAAACGAGGGGCGACAGTTCAAAGGAACTGCGAGATAAAACAAACTGTCTCCCGTGATGTGGGTTTGTTATTTCAGCATTACCGACGAAAGCGAAATATGCCGACTGCTGCTTTGTTTGTCGTAGAAGGAGACCAGATTGGCGTTTTGTGTCAATCGTCGTGATACGCTCGTCTCTCCCATTAGAGTGCGCAGCAAGTTCCCGGCTCTCGACTGTTCGTCGATTCTCGTATACGTTCGTCTTACATTCCAAAGAGCGCCGTAAATAATGATGCACATCAAATGTCTTTAGAAGAAAAATAAAAGAGAAGGCTTACGCGGATCATTATCTTCGAGATCCTTCAAAAAATATCTCCTCCGTTTTGATAAAAATCTAAAATTTACAAAGATTTTGTCTCCATCTTTGCACCTTTTCATTTGTCTCTTTCTTTCTGTGCGTTAAAAGTGAAAATATAGCTCAAGCATTAATAGAATTCAATATAGAGATTTGTAATCCTTTTATAGTTTTCTTGTATTTCTATTTTTCAACATAATCGTGTTTTCAAATTGTTTTACATAAAATCGCAAAAGAAAAACGTTACGATGTTTACGAAGCTATTACGTGAAGCAGACATAGCGGATTCCTGCTGATTCCTGCGGATTCCGTATATGATGCAAGCGCACGTGGCCGCATAATGCGTGTAAGCAATTATTAGCGTATCCGGCAGGATTGTCTGTGGAACGACGTGTTTCCGGACTAATTGTAAACGAGACACCACCTGCCGGTCGTAGCTTTAAGAATTCAATTAAATATTGTATCAGCAATTTCGAATTACGCTAGTGTTTGTCCTGGCAATTTCATTAACGTGGTTGTGTCCCAAGAGTATGTGCATAAGTGACGCTCATTTCGACGCACAGAAACCCTATACAAAAATCCTTTTTGCGTGATCGAATGTATTAACTAAATTAGAAAAAAAAAACGCAGTCAAATTATAGCACATATAGATTTTTCAACATGTAATAATATCCTGAAATTGCCTTTATAAACTTTCGTCAAATTAAAAACAATAAATAACAAAGATAAATAAATATACGTATTTATAAAAGCTTTCGCACTTCGATATGTGACTGATAACAAATAACTTCAATATCGTAAATGTCAACAAAATAAAAGTATGCAATATATTGTAAATATTTTAATAAAAACTTTTTCGCGTTTTATTTAAATATGAAACATGTGAAGTATATTCAAGAAATTTGCCATGCATTTATACATAATTAAATCAATATTTTTTAAATTTAGATGTTGTCAAAAATTAAATAGATAAATTTAAAAAAATGCAAGTTAATAAAAAACTAAAAAGTATAGTAAAGTAAAATAAAACGAAAATGATAGAACATCCATTTAAATATATTTATTAATTTATGTAGATTTAATATCACTATTTTCCAATTTAAAGGCAACTTATTTCGTGACACGAATAACAAGTCGAACGAATAAACTCGTTATGTATCTGTATTGTGCAAACTTATTTTGCGCCAATGTAAAGAGAAAAGTTTGACGTGATCACATTTTCGATCTATTTCAAAAGTTACCTTGACGTGGGTTATACGCGTAACGCGTGGTGTCCATTTTGGTTGCCGAGCGGGCCAATAACCGCCCGACGAAGTATCTTCCGCGTCAGTATTCGTGACTCGCGAAGGGTTGATGGATCGATTTGCGATCGGTCGTGGCGCGGGTAGAGCGCGTCGAGAGAGGGTCGTAGAAGGGAAGCGCATTCGGAATACGTGATCGATGCGTCCATTCAGCCGAAGCCCCGCAGCTACGACGGCTCGAAAACTTCCGGGATGCATAACGTTCGCAACGAATGCGAGATGGACAGATTTACGAGATCGCATGCTTGCGAATGTTCTTGTATGCGCTCGAGCGTGTTTAACCGATCGTAGAGACGCCGCAGCGTCAGATAATTCACATCGGGAGACATTAGATTACGAAATATAGTAGGCCAGCGAATGGAAAATTGAAAACTGCTAAAGACGCCGTGGTAATGTTTGGTAATAGGTGTCTCTTGTGTAAAATAAAATTATATTTTTTGTCCAAAAGGGAAGAATACTACGTTTTACCAAAATTTAATTTATTTTTTCACAATTTGTAAAATTTTAATGTATTAATAATAAAAAAGTTAAGAGAAAATCTTTAAGTAAAATTATAATTAAAAAATAGGATTTTATCTATTTGCATTGCTGGCTGCAAGTCTAAGTCAAAATATAAAATCAACTACTTATAAAGACTCTTTAAATGAAAGAAAATATAGAAAATCTGAGAACATATAAAACTGTTTGTGAATAATGCAGATTATACAATTATAAAATAATTTATGATAATTGTGAGATACAAAGATCCATTTTCCCGCCAGCGAATAACATATTATTTTTATGCTTAATGGATTTAAATTACCGCGACGATAGGATAAAGCTGTCACTGTTCGAAGCGCATGAGGCCCGTGGGGACGAGTGAAACGCGTTTTAAGAGGGTTATATATCCCAGGCTCGTTTAAATAAAAAAGATGAAAGCGCTCAACATGCAAATCAGACTATCCGTTTTGTTAATGCAAATATGCAAATGCATGGCCCGCCGTTGTTTACAGCGCTCACTTGCATTCTGCGAGCGGCGGAGAGAAAAATCGGGCGGAACGATGACGCGCGAGAGAGAGATCGTGAGACCGAATAATCGAGTCTTCTTTTACTGTGCATTTTTCTTTGTTGCGGTGTAACTCTAATGCCTCCGCAAATTCATGCACCGTCGCGATGTAACGCGGCCGCGAAAGCGCGGCTCTCGAGACAATTCAATTTCACGATTTTCTTGAACTATTCCGATGCGTGCAGCAAACAGCTCAGAGAATTTAAAAGTATTAAAAGCGAAGCACTAATCGAACAATATTAATGTTACAGTTTCGAAATGTAAGAAACTTCAATAAACATGCAGTTATTTGTATCACAAGATAAATCCATCCGCAAATTTAACTTACTAGACTTATTACAAAGATGTAATAAATGAGAATAAAAAATTAGATTGTTAGTCAAAATTTACGGTTAACAAACATTTATATATACTTCAAGAATACTTGACATAAAAATAATATAGACAAAATGTGCCAATAATACTTTTTCTCAATATTTTTAACCTATCAGATAAAGCATGAGGTTATTTTCAACATCCTATATATTTTGCATTAATTTGCAACGGACAATTTCTGTGTTTCGTCGTATACTTAAATTATATGAATTTTATAGTAGTGTGTCCCGGAGACAACGGGGATCAACAACAACACCGATAGCGCCACGCGGTTTTCAAAGTACTCTTAGAAATACAAGAAATAGAGAGCAGCTGCGGTAGCGCGTACATAGAGGTCCTTTTTTGATAAATATAAAAGTTATCTCTCGAGGGATCGTATCCAGCGAGATCTATTTTTCTTTCGCCGCGGCGGAAGTTCGCCGTGGTATTCTTACACAACGAAAAGAGGACAGTAATCCACGATTTCCGATGGCTGAGAGGCACCAGCGAGAGCTTTTCAAGAGGTTTCTCCGAGGTGGGAAGGAGTCGAAGATACCAAAATTGCTGAAGCTTTGCCGGTGCCTCGATAGCATTAAATTTTCATATATTGACGGTATGGGCATTAACAAATTCGGACAAGTTTTGTACCGTTTCTAACATAATGAATTAAAAATGAACCAAGTTTCCTTTCCATGCTCTAATTTATTTCGATGTGCGCGGGATTAGAAATAATCACATACGACAGTTAATGAAAATTTCAGCGTATTAAATTATACATGTCGCTGAACTTTTTTCGAGACCAGATTAAAAATAAAGGAATGCATTTCCTATTAATTAAAGTTTTGAAAGTTTTTCTATTTTTTCTAACGATTCTCTTCATTCTGTTATTTCCATACACATGTAAACAATTTTGTCGTTTAATTTAATAATAATTAATAAATTGTTAATAACACTTTATAGTTATGATATATAATTAAATAATACTGTAATATAACAAACGCGATAATTAATGTGTATTTGTATGTAATATGCGTTACACAAATTGAAAAAAAAGATGAGATAATTCTTAAATTCTCATCAATACAATTACGAAGAATAATTTTTCTCGCATCCCTTTTACAAAAAACAAAAATTTTTCACGCCACAGGCGCGAAGATAAAAGCCGCCTCGCAAGAAGTTTTTCACACTTATAGTTTCTCGGATATTTTTGTTTCTATCTTTTTCCAAAGCTTCTATCTCTTTCCCATCGTTCTCGAACTGCTCCTATTTTCACGTGCCTTCCGTAAAAAGGTATCCCGGTTTGCTTTAAAGAGCCGGAAGGTGCAAAGTAAACCGGTACTTGGCGGTTTAAGAGACCGTAAGAAGACAAGGTAACGTTTAAAATTTCGAGAGCCAGGAGCTGTTACGCCACTCCACATCTTTCCGACACGCCATTCTTCTCGATTCACTTTTTTCGCTACTTTGCGGAATCTTTACATTTTCCCTCGCGCTCTATAATTAAGAAAACGAGACGAATCGATACGAGAATAATGAAAACGCGCGAGGAGAGGTAACAGAAAACGTGGAAGAGACGAATCACACCTCCCGCCATTACAAAAACAGATCTTCAAAGAGAAGTGTTCGAGGGGGGATGCGCATATAGACGAGATTTCAAGATGGACTCGCCCCAGGCTCTCGTTCGAAATCGAATAGAAGCTTCTCGCGGATTACGTACGTTCTCCTTCGTAGAGCGAAATCGCTGTACGTGTTTTCGCAAGACAGACTAATCCTTGTCTCTTTCACAGAGGTAAATCCATATTCTGTTGTGCGTACATAAAAGAGCAAAGATAAGAACAAAGTATATTTCATGTGTTTTAGTTATGAGTACATTTATACATAAAATTATAAACAGAAGGCTTCATTAATAAAAAAAAGAATTTATTTCTTTACGTTAATATTCAAAAAATATCTCATTCTTTTTGATAAATTGTATATAGAACTACTACGAAATCGAGAGAAAAAGAAAAAAAAACTTAATGCACATGACACAATTATAATTAAACTTAATATAAAAACTGAACCTATAAATAATAAATAAGTTATTCCTAAATATTATTTTGTGTATATTTTAATGTAAGAAACTATTCAATCTTTTTCAATAATTTTAAATATCAATATGAAAAAGTTGAAGGTATGATTTTAATTATATTCAACAAACTATCAAAATATATCTCTCCTTTGTTTTTTGTCAAAACAGTCACACGCAAGGATGGCTTTAATCGACGACATCGTATGTAAAGTCTCTATTTGAAAAATGTCGAAGAAGTAATCAACGCGAGGCAGTGACGCTTTTTATCGCACAATTTATCAAGCACCGTATTGACCGATTTGACGAAGGCCGCAGCGACAGCAGGACGTATCGACAGCGTCAACGTCGTTGTTAGGATACAAACGGTGTCCGGTATCAATTTGTAGAGGAGCCTGACGTTCGGACGGCAGTATATTTCGACGTAATAGAGCGCGCATAGGCGACCAAAAGCCGAGGCAAACAAGTTACAGAGCGCGAGTTTACGAATTTCGTGCATGTCGGAAACCGGCACGCTGCTGGGACGCGCCGCAATCGCAAAGTAGTTTAATTGGATTTTCAGTGAGATTAAAGCGAACGGGTGACTCTGCGCTGCGATCACGATAGTCGCAATACGGACTAGGAGTTTCGCCCGCATCGCGACATAATAACTTTTTATGTCGTGAACAATCCCATTTTTCCACATGCTCCTCGTGGTACACACGTGAGACACGGTGAGTTTCAAGGTATGCTTAGGCAGCCAATAAAAATTGGTCAATGTCAACAAAATTTATGCCTGTTTGGGAATTAAATTCCACTGATAAAACTGTATTACATTGCTGTGTATACTTTTGACGAAACAAAATGGATAATGTATGTTACGTATACAACGAAGTTAAATGAAAATGGCATCAACTCGGGACAATTTTTTTGCCAAATATAGAAATCTTGACATCTGCATTTCTCCAAAAACTGTTCAACATTTATTGTGTACATTTTGTTAATGATTATTCGGTATTACTCTCTATTAGAAGGAATGAAACGTCATACACTTGTACTAAACTAAAGCACTGGAAACAAAACCGAGAGAATGAAAAATATTTTAAAATTGCTGCTATATGCTGTACCGTGCTCTGGAATCTACAATATCCGACACTTATATATTGTAAAAGAATATTCATCTGAATATATTTAAAAAATATACTTTATATATATATATATATCTTTCACAACTGTGGTAAGGTGTCTCATGGATCGCAAGATTCATCGACCATAACAGATACATATGCGTATCGTATTCCAAACGGAATTGACGCGAGTAATGTAGGCGAGCATACATAAACTCGATTAACGTGCGATTGCTCTTGCCTCAGGCCGAAGTCATAAATAACCGTCGAAACGACACGAAGTAGGTCGTTCGCGATTTCCGCCCGTGGAAAACCGCGCTTCGCCGAATTCCACGCCAGTGAATTTTAATGGTCGTACCAGAATTAGACATTGCGATAATATTCCGCAACATAGTCCGCGGCCAACATGCGGAATAGACTGATCTCACAAAAATAACTTGTCACTTTTGACATCTCAGATCTATTCATATTATTCTTACTTTATTAAATAGGATTTATTTTATAAATCTGAACAAATAAGTGTAGAATATGGCAAGAATATGTACAATTACAAAAATGAAAGAATAGAAATCTAAGTAAGAAAATATGTAGGATAGATCATTATTTCTAAATAGTATTCGTACATAAAATACAAAGAATATTGTTGCGACTAAAATATCATGTTTCCTGAAGTTAAGTCTTCAAAAGCCTGGCCTAGCCTTGTTAAAGCTAATTGAAAGCAGACCCATCTTGTACGTTAAGAAGCTTATGTCAAATTTCCGATCGATTAAATACTATCAATATAAAGAACGCGAACGATGGCCGCTTTCTAGACTCGAACGGAATTAAGAGTCTCTTTAAAAAGCTCGAAGCCATTAACGCATCTCATAGCAGCCATAAATTATGTTCAAGTTATAGCTAATGCAGTGCTTTCATTAACATCGTCTTAAATTATGTAAATGTGTCAAGCAAGTTAATTTGTAAAAGTATTGGCTATTCATATTCTTACAAAGTTATTTTCATTAGTATACAACTTGGAAATAACTAAATCTTTTTTAACTTTTATAATTTATGTGCGTGTAAACGATTATAGTCGCCAAAGATATTATGCATGCACATCTACATACATTCAATCAAATGAATAATACATATCGAGTTTGTGAATATACAACACTCTTTCTTTTGACAAGTTTAAAAATAAAGTTATTTTTAAATATAAAAAAAGTTTTGCTAGGCTCGCTGTTAGTGTATAGAGCGCGATAATTAAAACATCTCTAAGTAGCATTTGACATGTATTACATATATGTTATTAATCGCTGTTATCAATTCGCAATATTATTTGTAAGAACCTGTTACAGAGGTCTAAAAATATGTGTCAGAAGAACATATAATTGTCATTAAAATTGTAGTTAGAGAATGTGTTTCGGAAACGTAGCTTTCAGTAGATCAGCATAAGTTAAGTCACTTTAGGGCACTCCGAAAGAGGCCGGACAAGAACAGGTTAGTACTACTGGCCTCCGAGGTACCATTCATGAGACATCTTAGAGCGACCCAAAATCCATGGAAACGCGTCCCTTGTCACTTCGCGAATAATAACACGTTGTAAAAGCATTGTAACTCCCTCCTAATTCTCTGAGAAGCATAAATTTCCGCAAATATAAGATGTAGAAATAATGACGCAACGTTTAAAGCGTCAAGAAGAAGATATTTATTTAATTCTGCACTTATATTTTTGCATATTAAAAAAAAAATTTGTAATAAAAATGAAAAATTTATAATTTTTTATTTGACTAAGTAATATAATATATTCTAACGTTTGAAAATCAAATGAAAGATACATAGCAGATTCCATATGTTGGCTTCTCGAATAAAGATTGACTTGCACTACAATGGTGAAGAAAGTTTGAAAAGCAATATACACATATATTTCTCGAGAATTTCTTCTTTCAAAAGAAAAACGACTGAATTTTACACTTCATAGTTTTCTATGCGACAATAGATATTTCCTGTCAAAGCATGTCCAAATAACTATATACGGCATCTATAACGGTCTTGCAAATCAACGATCATCAATAGTATAATTTTTCATAAACTGTTTTTGATCAACCATTAAAGTAAAAGTAATTTATCAGAATTCAAATAAAAAAAAAATATTTTCCGGGTGGAAAGTGCTCGAGGATTCGTACAAAGTGAACGAAAACTCGTTGACTTCCCTAACGACGCTGCTTTCGAAGAACTTTTCGGTATTGCTGCTAGACGCCTATTCTTATTGGTGCTTCAGAGCGTAACAGCTATGTACAAATTAATCTTCTAAAAGCATCGACGACCCTTCTGTCGATAGCCGGTGCAAAATCGTACTTAAGAAACTTTTCGGAATATTGCGAAAAGAGTGTTTTCTCTCCCGCAGCAACTGCAGGACTATCAACTTTGACTCTCCTAAGACTCGCGCAGGAGACACGTATAGAAACGAGACAAATGGGGTACACTACGACGGAGAAATAGCGATTCCGTTCAGAGAAAGTGATCTAACAAAAACGATCGGGATTCTAAATTACTTGTCGAAAGAATCTACGGTTGTCACCGAAATAATTTGATAAAGTCGTCTACAATAGATTCTATACTTTCTCTCTTTGTTTTACTAAAGAAGTTAGGTATGTTAGTGTTTTATGGAGTTTAAGAAAAAAAAGTTATTTAATCTGTACGTCGCTTCCATACTTAAGTGTGGTTATGTCAAATAACACTAAAATGACTAAAGAACGCATTACAATAAAATAATTACAAAAATTGTCATTAATTATTAGTAAAATCTCAATTTTAGTATCGAGCACTGGCCAAATCAACTTTAAAATAAATTTATCATTTATTTATTATTTATTATTTGCGCATTATATATTAATCTCCGCTGCAATCACATGACATTCCGCATCATTATATGATATAATGCACATAAAATATTTTAAGTTACTTTAAACTACTGAGAATATTTAACAAGATATTTGCAATATTTAATATTTAATGAGCATTGCATTTTCAATTTATTTATATGACACAGAAACGCGTTTGGAATTAATGATTATTAATTGTATATATTTTTGCAATGTGCCAAATTTATTCTAATTTTTCCTAGCCTATCTATCGATATTTATCAATAATAATAAACCAATATCTATTTTAAAATTAAAATTACATTATTTTGTATTTTATAATTAAAATCGTACACAAGGTATATTTTTTATCCATAACTTGTGAATGCAGCACAATATGCATTGTCGAAACAGCAGTGTCGAAAAATGGATCTGTTCCAACTCTAAAATGGATGCAGGTAGCGATACTGCATACGAGTCGGTAAGCATCTCATGAAAAACGCCAGAATGGCCGCTCTCAGGATACTCTCTGCATATAAGCAAACCGACGATAATTAATTACGCGGCTTAACAGTGGCGTTTAAGTTAATGCCCGGACCGTGTGCTTACTGCCGAGTTTCCGGGCAAACTAAATTTAATATCGCGCCTATTACAATCTACCGGATTATATTTTGGTATGTAGGAATTGTATGCATGTTGAGCGTACATGCGTGTGCGTAAAGGTCTATGTTATGCCGGACCCAAGCAGCGGATGTGGCCAGAATTCCGGTCCGGAACAAGGGCAGTTTAAGAACATTGTTTTGGCTGCCGCCGTTATGCTCCATTGCGTCCGACTTTTGTTTTCCTAATTATTTTCTCCTAAATAAAGACGTCTAAAAAGAATGAACGTTACGCCGTGAGTTTGCTCAACTTTTGTGCCGGTCTTCGGTAATTACGTATTCTAAAGCAGCGGATGCTGATATTTTCTACCACAGCATCACATTCTTCTCTCCAAATCACATAATAGTCAATACATTAATAAAAATTTAATAATGTAAATAAGCGAGCACTTTAATAAACTAAATGTCTTTTTAAATCTAATTGTTAGAGCAAGAAAACCCGGAAAAAAATGTAAGTTTCTAAAAAATATTTAAGCAAATAATTGTTTCCTTGTATTTTTTTCTAGCAACTAAAAGTCTTTTGTTGTACACATTTAATTGTTACGTTTTATATACTTCAAATTAAATATAATATTTACATACTTAATCAAAGAATATTGAAAGTAAAAAAACTGAATATAATATATTCAGAATATTAATACTGTTTATTGAATTTTATGCAAGAATCATTTATAATTCTCTTAAAACAAAAAGATTAATTTCGATAATGATTGAAAATGCTAATTAAAATGCACATCGATTCTATCTTCGTATTCATATCTATTTTCGACGTATCCACATAATTAATATCGCAGAAAGTAAATCATGGAGCACAAACACGATTTACAGCTCGTTACGTGAAACGTGTTGGATAGTCAGGTTACCATTGCCCTTCGTTCTCTCCCGTTTGCGAGTTAGCCGTTTTCTTTGGTCCCTTTGCAGACGCCCGGCGAGAATTACGACCTGGTTCTAACAGAACTTTCGCCTCCAATTCGAACGACAAAGTATCTGTCTTTCTCTTTCCCTTTTCCGAACTACTCGTCGTTTCACCCCCTTCGCGTATCCTTCCCTCCTTCACAACTCTATCCTTTTCCCACCATTAACAGCCGAGGAAAACGGACTTAATCCCAGCCAGCTGGCCAGTAACGTATCTCGATGTCGTCTGTAACGGAGCCCTAGGGATCGAAATGTTTTTTTAAAACGCTCCATTCGCGATTAACTAATTCCCAACGCAATTTCTTTCCATCGGCATGCCGTTAATTGGCGTTGAGCTTTCTCTTGCAACATCGTACTTAATTTCACGTGGTCGGATAATTTCTGCCTTACAGAACCAGTATCCGCGCGACAATACAAATTTTATTTGATCACAAAAATAAGTTAAAGTTAAACGCGTAAACGTTTATTTGTTCGAAAATTTAATTAACCTTGAAACCTATCTCATTTTGTTTACTATATAATTAAATAATTGAAATTTAATATTCTATCCGTGTTACGAAAATTGGAACTTAAAAATAAATTAAGAATTAAAGTAAGTTAATTAAAAGTTGCATTAATATCAGGTAAATCTGATTCTAATCGATTACATTCTCTTCCTTTTCATTTATAATTGAAGTTATGATATAAATCGGATCGAGAGAATTAATTAATTAAGCCGATTGCCGCGATTCAGTACAACTCTGGTTCAACCGGACCTCTAGGAGTATTCAACTGTGCTTTAATGAGCTCTTGTAATTCGTGAAACGACTGACACTCGTAGAACTTTATAGTCTGAATATTTTGAATTTGCCTTTATAACAAAGAGACAGTTAGAGAGAAAGAGAGTTCTTTGATGAAGCCTTAGAAAATGAAGCATTTGAATACGAAACCTTCTCTAACGATCGATGGCTGTTGCGGCGTGCTTCCAATCTTCCAGTCGATAAATTATACGTCCATTGATCATACTGTGAGGATTCCATTCGCGCCCGTCATGCGGGCCGGAAAAAATTCACTAGCACCAGTCAAACTGCGGCTATAAAGTATCGAGTGGTGGCACACTCTTTTCTCTCTGTCCAATACGAGGACACAGGACAATACGCGAAGTACGATGGGCGAGAAAAGCGATCGGCGGCTACAACATGGAGGTGCGCCGATGGGGGTTCCGGTTGGACCCTGGATGTCGGCAGCAGCTGTGAAATGTTTATGAAGGCCCGACTAATTTATCACACTCGCACACTACAAAGTTTGTGCACGCGTGCCGACTTTATCACACTTGCCGATACGAATCGTGACCGCCATCGGCCGCCACCAATCGATACATCGCCGAATCAAGGCAATGGTACGCGTATGAACTCGAGAAAGAGGCTCAATCATAAGCGCGGATAACGATTGATTTGGCAAAGGAGTTGAGATAACTTTGCTAATTAATTCGATCCTGAGAAATTGCCAGGTGAAATTGAAACCAAAATTGATCGCGAATAGACTTATGATCATACGTCTGACGAGTTAAAATGTACTATTCAACTTTTAATTTGTGGATATATAAAATTAAGATATATCACATATATAATTTATAATATATATGCCTTTTTTAAGAGTGGAAATGTGTTATTATATATATAGTGTTCTTTCATTACAACTAAAATATCTATAACATACTGAGGCTGCATTTTATAAAATTACTTTAAAAACAACTAGTAATAGTAATATTTAAAAAAATACGTGAAACATATGTACAAATAAAATAAAAAATCCTCTAAGTTTCACGTGATATTATTTTATCTAATGATAATATAATGCCCATAATACATTCCAATCGAATTGAGTTACCACTCAAGTAGGAAATCTAAAGTTGTGACCCAGCTGATCTATAATATATCGTCTAGGTTATATCAGACATTTTTTACAAGTGACAGGGTGAAAGATTGTCGCGATTTGCCATAAAATGGTTGCAACACCCAAGGGCGACCAAGCGAAGCGGCAAGTTTCGAACAAACGATCGTTCGAGAGGGCCGATAACATCGATTTTAAAAAGGCTGCTAACAAAATGCTACAAAGTTTATAAAATAGATTAAAGCTATTTCCAAATCATTGTAAGAATTACGGTTAACCTGAGTCATCAATTTGTGAGCAATTTGTATTTCTCAAATTTTTTTTCTATTTTCAAGATACTTTATTATATGGACAAATAATAATTATGTATTTACACGTTTCTATTTGTCTTTAGAAGTAATTTAAAAGCTTGATGATCTTAAATCACAAACATGTAAGACACACATATTAAGTAATTTATAACATTATGAATTCAAAATTTTTACAAAAATGTCACCATTAAACACCGTATTTAGAAATTGTCATCGACACGATGTGTACAACTGAAACTTTGATAACCTGTCGATTCACCATAGCCTGATGAAAAAGTGGACCGGCTGGAGTAGAAATAGGCTACCCTACGTCTGCGAGGATGCTTGATGGACGCCTTCTACGCGGGCACGTACAGCGTCGTGCAGGCGGTTACATAGATCGAGGTGTTCTTCGAAAGCATTTGTGCCTTCCCACAGGTATCAAGGGATATACCGCGGAGTGACAAGGGACCGGGACAATAGGAACCATATGATCCACGTACGCCCGCCGTACGTGCGCCTATTCCTCGTATAATGCATTTACGAACGGCGATTCGGTTCAGCGGTCGCTTTTAAACCGCACGTAGCCGAATAATAGGCTTACCGCAGTACCAGGATGCTGAGGGGACGCGACTAACAATACTTAACTCTGTCAAAGAGGTGTCGCGAACTTTATCCCGCGTCGCCGAAGAAATTTTCGCGTTAATCCGAAACGAGTTTGTATACGGTCGAAAATGGAGATCTTTAAGCGAGAGACCGAAGCCAAGCGAGCTTCCTCCTGACCGAACAATAATTTTTGCACATTCAACTGTAAAAGTTCGAAAGTTTAATTATGCCTCTAAAAAATTGCGAGTTCGTGAAAAGATTGTGCAAAGAGATTGCGGGGATATTACTTTTTTTTATTGTTGCTTCCAAAGTGGCGATCTTATGAAATTGCTTAATAAAATTATTTGCCGTGAACGAACATTCGGCATTCGAGAGCATTGCAAAAACGGTGTATTTTGCGGAGTTAAAAATAAATAAAAGGGAAATTAAAAATAAAAATATTTGTACTCATAGTTGTGTGCTAATAGCAGAATACTTCGTACGCTTAATTAATAATTCTTTGATCTTTTAAGTTATACGAATTTGGAATGTTCTGCCACCGACAGACGCACTGTAATCGCAAGCGATGCTAAGACACAAATAACATATTGAAGATTGAAGTTATATAACGCGTCAAACAGATACAAACATAAATCTTAATCAGCATACCATTAATATACAAGAGGAAAGGTATAATCGTATTTTACGCCGACTGTGCATCTACGTCGCACCTCTGAAACATACATGGCGTTAACCGCATTTCGCCAGACACTCAATAATGTAGCTTGATTACCCTAAATAATGCACCATTATCATTCGATCCGTCCTGTAATCATCCGATTAATCAATTATTAAACGCCGGCCGATAGTAAATGTTGCGGCCACGTATTCGCGAGGGAACGCGTCCGCGCGTTCGATGTCGCGCGAAGCGTTTATCTAGTTTTGCAATTCGTCACTCGACATGCCATTTCGGCATATGAGATGGTTTTCGCGAAATGAGCATGATACATCACCCCACTGCTACGTCAATATTTCACCGTCATCGTGAGGTATCGATGAAGCCCGTCGAATTTCAAGCGTTAAAGAGCGAATTACGTTAATCTGACAAATAGCCCGCGGATTCGCCGGCCTGATTTTGAGCATGTGTCAAACTACTTCCGATTCTGCTAATTAGTAACAATAGACTAATATCGGCTATTCTTCGCTTAAGGAATGCGTGTTCATTGTTGCGCAACAACTGATGATTGATGCAAATAACACAACGTGATTGTACATTTGATTATCGCTCTCGTAAAGGATATGTGAAACATGAGTGAAAATTATACTAATCTAATATTGAATTTTCTCTTTCTATATATATTAACAACATTAGTATTAAATTATAAAATAAATAAAAATTGGTAAAAACTTAAATATTGTAATTGTTAATATTTAAAAATATGTTGTTAAAAAAAGTGTTATTATTATAACAAATAATTAATATAATTATAAAAATTAAATTTTAATTAAAAATCTGAACTCAATATCAATATATTTCAAGGATTGGTACATGTATAAAAAATTGTACGCATGCACACACGCTTTGCACCTTCCGCGCATTATATTTGAGAGACAATTTCAAATATAAGATTGTTGAGGACTCCGGAAAGCTCAGAGATTTCCAGAGATAAAAGAAAACAGGTGTAACTTGCAAATCCTGATATTCTTTCCCGAAGCAACGAGCAATTTTAACATACGAAAATTGAAATGACAAACGGAAAGTTTGTCGATAACTATGCAAATAATATATTAGAATTCAAAACGTGAGTCGCCAGTGCCAATTAAGGATAAAAGATAATCGTAAGAAATATAAGAAATAAAATATAAATGAATTCTATAGTTGAAATAGTATGGCACTGTTATTTTTAATTTTATCAAAATTATTTCATTATTATAATTATTTGAATAATTAAAAATTGAAATAAATCTTTTTCTAGGAACTGTCACATTTATTCGGTTTTATCAATTTAAACAAATTTCTTAAATAAATCTTTGTCTGATCCTAAATAATGTAGAAATTAATATTTCCTCGCTTCCACATAGAGATGCGTTTGAAATTGTTGAATTGCGAGATGCAAACATGCAAGTAATCAGCTAGTGCAACGTCGTTTCCAGTCAAAATCGATATTATCCCTTCTCCCTTCCTACGATCACGCACTATCGTACAAGGCACAATGAAGTGATCACAGGACCGCGTCTATGGACATCGACGAAGCGTGAGCGCGATCAAAAACCGAGCGTGCGTTTATGTAAAAAGCTTTAACGTCAGCTTGTTCACGGTAGCTCGTTACACGTTAATCTTTCCGCAGCAAATACGCCTGCTTTTTTCAGGCTATCCCCTGCTACCTCCGCTACAAATCCCCTCCAGCCACCACTCGCTTGCCTCTTTATATCCGTGATATTAGCTACGCAGGTCGGTCGCATGGAAAAAATGCTAATTTTCATTGCAGACCTCACAACCGTCCCTCTCACTATTCCCCTCATCCTGCCATCTTCTCCCTTTCCTCCTCCCCCGCAATGTTTCGCCCATCCACGCTCAGTGTGGTGGCCGGACGGTATTACGCTCTTTATAACGGAATATCTAATACACTTGTTCTCAACCCGGATAACAAGAAAGAATGAGGAAGAGGAGAGAAAGAGAAGGATAGGGCGAGTAAAAAGACTGAAAGGGAGACACGCGTCGGCTATGGTTTATAAATAACGCGAAGTGCCTTAATATCGAAAACAGCTCGGCCTTTCCGAAAAGCGATGACAAGACATCCGTTACGTGCGTGGCGCCAGATGCGCCCGTCTTATTATGTATGAATGAAATTGCCTCGGTGCTTTTGTAATATGCCAGTGGCGTAAAGTATAAGTTTCGGCAATTCAATTTTTAAAATTCCATTTCGTTTGCTATGGATACATATACACGTGTGCGTACGGTGGAGGCGTAAACGGCTCGTGAAAAAACGCCGAAACGCCTTCCTTAAACGCCGAATATTTTCGAAATCATATCTACGTTTCCAAATTACGCGTGCATTATTAATTGGCTGCATGCCGGCACAGCTATCAATGCGATTTATGCAACTCGTACAAATTGAATTCTACTGTACGGTAAAAAGTCTACTTTTTTTAATTTTCTCACATTAAACCACAACATTAAACTTCAGAATTAATAATTTCAAAATACGGACGTAATATATATCTATTGTATATAGATATATAATTCGTTTCCGCTCCGTCTTTCAATTGTTAATTACGTTTTCTAAGCGTCAATAGCCACGCGTTAGCTTTTT
Source organism: Linepithema humile (assembly GCF_040581485.1). Classification (NCBI taxonomy): domain Eukaryota; kingdom Metazoa; phylum Arthropoda; class Insecta; order Hymenoptera; family Formicidae; genus Linepithema; species Linepithema humile. The sequence continues at coordinate 30,500,842 of NC_090132.1, forward strand.
CCTCGGTAATTTCGAAACCTGTTTTTACGAGCTCACAGATGCGCGGAAGTTGCGCTGGCCGTTTACACGAAGCATTTCCTCATCTCTCTCCCAACACACGCGCGTCGTTAACTTTCGGTCGCGAGCGCAGTAAGGCGAGGCAAACTAACTTGGCGAGCGCGTTGACTGCTTTAGACCTAAGTGAATAACTAACTAAAGTCGTTATACGAGAATGAAGGACAAAAGTGTAGGGGCAGAACCGAGTGTCAATTGCAATCAGGCTTAAATCCTGGGTTGACTCCATCAGGTGAGAAACTCCGTAGCTTGCGCGGCCGTATCGTAAATTAAAGACCATAACTTAGCTCGGTCATTTGGTCTGCAACGCACTCGATAGGCGAGTCTCTTAAATCCGCAGTTGCGTCGTGCCTTAAGATTTATACCTCGCGTGAGCAAGTGAGCGCATTCGTAATCACTCGTCTCTTCTAGTCAACAAACGTGCCGGCGCATTTCCTCGTGAAATAGTGCAACGCGATGATGCATTATCGAGCGGGCGGCACTCTCACCGTTTCAACTGCCTAATGGTAGAACGCCGCTTGCACTCGATCTTTCATGCGCGTTTCGCGTTAGTCTGGTGAAACGTATCTCCGCGTCAAGATTCGTAAATTAATTACCGCCTCGCATACTTACAAAGGAAGCTTCCGAAATCGCTTAGAGATTCGATACTGTAAATCGTTTCGATGCATGTATACAAATAAACAAAAATCCGTAACAAAGAGAAAAAATTAATGTGTTTGTTTTTCATTTATCTTGTTTTTTGAACACATCTTTAAGTTTTCAAATATTAATAAAAAAATACTTTGTATATATATTCAGAATCGTATGAATACGATTAGATAAATCCTTAATAGAATTGAAGAACATATTGCGAGAGTTGGATTTAAAGAACATTTGAAACATCATCTTTTCGTTATTCCGATAAAATTTTTATCTTTGTTTACGCGTAATGCAAATATTTGATTTTACTTGTACGTGCATAATTCCTCTAAACAAGAGGATAAAACTTTGCAAATAAACACATCCTGTATGCGGCACGAACCACTTTTAGCATGGGCGTATAAATATTCCCATGTTGAAGAAAGTTGTGGCGTGATCCGGTGTGATTTCTTTCGGCGGAAAGTTAACGTTCGCCGGAAATTACAAGCGACTTTATCCGATATATCACCGCAGCCAGCACCGCGCGCGGCATGCTTCGGGTAAATAATAAAAATACATTATTCAACTCTCAACTTTATAACGAAGTGCTCCGAAGTTAGCGCGGCGTTTCGCTTTACTCCGACTCAGTCACTTTGCCTCTTTGTAAGCGACTTAACCAAGTTTTTGCAAACTATCCGTCGCCGCGTTCCCTCCCGCTCCCCGCGAAATGCCGCGAGTCGTTTCACGCGCATTGCCCGCGCGAAATATACTCTACGCTCTCTCGAGCTCATTTCCGTAGTACTTACCTTGCGCTGCGGGGCGACAAAGAGAACGAAGAAGCCTCGGCTCGAATAATCCAGTAGTTATGTGCTTCACTGCGCAGCCCGATGCACCGGATGCACTAGATACGCGAACCCGAACACGGACGGAAAAAATCGCGACGGAAAAAATCACAAATCCGATACGCGCACTCACTTATTTGATTCGATGATTGACGAGCGTTTAAACGGATAACGGCATAAACGTTCAAATGAACGGCAATGGATAAGCGCACATCCTGTAAGAAAAAGAATAAAATATATTATTACACGAGATCATTTAAAAATAAAATTCTAAAATCGCTTTCATCGATAACAAAGTTTAATTAATTTCATGCAGCTTAAATAATCTAAATAATCTATTTCAGCTCTCTTTCTCAACTAGTTACCTCAGATTTCTTTGATGTTTGTCAAAAGTTCTTTCAATTTTACTATATCTGTGTGAAAAAGTAATATTTAAAATATAACAAGAGTTTTATAACATTGAAAATAAACTAAAATTATATTGGCTGTAATTTTCCTGGTGCATGCTTTGCATAAACAATTATTTTAACTTTGTCAGAGAAAGGTCTCTTTATAAAGCACTACATAGCACACAAAGTTCGATCTATCTGGTAAATATGTAGCGCTTGACTCGATATCCTTGTCGTAGATCTGCACAAGATAAAAGGAACAATGTCACGTGCCCCGTTCTGTTCCCAAGCAATAGCGCCATCGTCCCGACCAATAGGCTACACACAGCCTAGCGGAATGATAAGAGCAAATTTAATAAAATCATTCGAGGCAGAGGAAGGGAGAAAAAGGCCATACCAGCCTCTGTGTCTCTGATACGACTCACGGCACTCAGAGAGGGACGTCTTCTCGAGATGAAACACGGCGGAAGAAAGGAAAGGCTCGTACACATCGAAGAGGGTCGTCCGCCCTCTGTCCTGTTATAGGTGGCTAAATTTCGCGAGAATTCCACGAACGAAGATTGCAATAAGAGCTGAGGCAACTAGTGAATTTTTCATGCCAGCAAGCCGAGGCCACGGCAAGAAAACAGCTACCGCTTGCAGTCGTGTATTTTTTATGTACATTCTATTTTTGTTTTCCCTCGACCTTAGTTTTACATCATTCTTCCCTTCTACCACCTTTCGCCCCCCTTTTTACCCCCTCTGCTCCTTCCGGATTCTCCGCTCTTGGCTATGATCATACCGTCCTTTACCGTCTTCCTCTCGCCCACGAAACTTGAGCATCGGAGGCAAAGGAAATTTAATTTAGAGCGCTCGAGGAGGAAAAACGGAGGAGAACCGGTACGGACCATGGAGATGCAAAAATAAAGTTGTAAGGTCAAGCAAAGTTCTTTTATAACCAGTTGATTAAATTGCGAAAGAATAATTCGAAGAGGAATGGCAGTGAATAGTCTTCACAGCGAGCGATGTAAACGGCACGCGGCCGTTCGCGGATCGGTGGAACTTTTCTAAACGAGCTTTTCTGCCTCGCTTCGTGCCGGATAAACTCTTGTAATCGAAACAGTTTAACATTCCTAAACATAATGAAATTTCGTGATGACGAATACGGAATAACGAGAGAATAACAAATTTTCAGGATGACAAGATTTTATTACATTCTCGGTGAAACGCTGTTGCACGAATAATTTCATTTAACGGAATTCCAATGTGTTAAATTAATTTTAACATCGAAGAAAACTCGTTGCAAGTAGATATCACTTCTCTCTTTCTTTCTCTCTCAATATGCATTTCTGCTAATAAATTAATAAATATATTACTTGTGTTGTAAAGATAATAAATGTCCCTGCTGCAATCTGTGCATGATAAATGTAAAATAAGATAAAACTCCATCAGTTTATCTTATTATATATTATAGTATATATTATATTATAGTATATATATATTAATCTCTCTTTAATTAACTTAATAAATATTTAAAAATATTATACTACATATAATAAAAAAATTATATAAGTTTATTATTGAATCATATGATTATTTCAATCCGTCGAGTGTATCAGATCTCAGTTAAATTGCATTAATATCATTACGATGTCATGTAAGCGTATGTAGATGTATTATACACAGACGTGCAAGAGTGACATTAGACAGGAGCTTGAAAAGGGTTGAGACGACAGGCCCACAGATGAGTCGAAGAACGAGCGAAACGACGAAGACGAAAGGATAGAATTGAAGGGAGATACAGTCGGTGAATATTTCAGACGCGCTAGGGGGGCGCGGTGGAGAGCGGGTGGAGAGAGGATATTTTTCGAGGCGCCTTCGTAATTGGCGAGTTGAATCATTGATTAGCCGGCAGGCAGACGGCTTATGCCGGGCCTCTACCACACCACTACCCCTGCCAACCCCTTATCTTCCTGTTCAACCGACTGCCACCCTGCCAGTCGGTGCGCAGAGGGTAAGACCTAATGTAGCCTAAGATATTACTCCGCCAGATTAAAACTCGCCGAGTGGCAGAAACGGCCGTCCTAGTAATAATGCAGAAATTTAATTAGTCTGCCGACAACGTGTTTTCACACTTCCCGACGCGAGCTTCTCCGGGCACGCCCGATCGCGTAACGATTTTGTTAAATGCTAATGAATCCGCTCGCTAAACATTGTCTTTATCTTACTGTTGCATCGCCTGTAAAAAACGCGCGAGATCGACGCTCTCTTCCGTCTGTTTAAAAATCAAGATATATTCAATAATTTTTGTATTTAGAATGTATGGTATTTAGAATGCAATAGTAATAATTATGACAGAATTGTTTTCTTATGAAAATCTTTGGAAATGTGAAAATATAGCTACTTGACACAGTAATTTTCTTTGGATGCTCTAAGAAAATCATAAGTAGTCATTGATTGAGAAATCTTTATAACAATCAATGCGTTAATCGATTTCTGTGGAAGCGCACGAAGCAAAGAGTCACGCTGCTAACCTCGTAATGAGTACAACGATAACGAATTTGATGATGTTAAAATCCTGGAACTCGATAACCGCGTTATTCTAGCGCGCGGTTCTTGCGGTCCCCGGCCGAGCCGCGAAAATATTATGTTACACCTCCGAGGAATCGGGAAAAGTTTCGCAAGCAGCGGCGGCGGCAGCGAGCAAAATAAGACTCGGAAGAAAGTGGAGAGGCTGGTCGTGGCGTTCAAACGAGTTGCCAAGAAGTTTCAACGAAGAATGGAAACTTTCGTCGCCCATCGTCGGTGCCGTCGAGCGGGGCTACCAAACCTCTTCTTCTCTCGACTTCATCCCTTCGCATCTCCGACCACAACCCCTCGCCTAGCGCAACAATCCGCAACGCCCCTCCGCGTTCCCAATCGGACCAAAGTGCCACGAAATAAAACTTGTTTTCGACAGGCTGGGAATTTCATTTGCTTCCGCTGTGCGTGTTCCCGCAAACGCACCAAGGACACGTTCGAATCGCGATTCAATCAGATCGATCGGCCGTGTCTGATAGTGGATGCGAACGTGTCGGAGAACACTCGAGAACAGCCTCGGTTGCCCTTTTGGGGAATTATTTTATAGGATTACAAACGTAAGCGCGTAACAGCGACGAATGGGGTGGCCATCGAAGGGTTGCACGAAAGGACGACATTATCGCATATTGAATCGCGAACAAGTCAACGATATCGCCGACAGAATCGCATCATCTCGGTGTGATTGGATTTTAAAGTATCTTCCCGATATGGTTCGAGGATCATGGTTGCCGAATTTTTAGTTTCAAATCGATCGTAATGCTGATAGATGCCGCATGATTGGATAAAATACAAGCTCAGAGATAATAATTATAGAAATATCATCAATATTTAATAAAAGAGATTGTGCTGTCCAAAATTGTAGGTCAGAAAGATTAAAATACTTGTTCCGTATTAGAAATATTAATAAAACTTTCTAAAATAATTTATCTACATTATTTTCATTTCTCTTGCACTTCAATAATATCTCCAGCTTTTCGTTCAACGTTTTATTAAAAAACAAATTTATTTTTCTCATGTAATATTTACTTTAGCAATTACTATTTTCTTCTCTCTCTATGTCTATTTCAATTTTTTGAATAAATTATACAGAATTTTATAAAACTGGAGAATATACTGTATTCCCCAATTAGAGACTATAATATCCCAGTGATTAATTTTTACAATTGTTCAACATTTCTTAGCAATTGACAATATTTCAACATTTTAAATTATTCATTTTATCCTAATCTTTTAAAATATTGTATATTTAAAACTACTATTTGAGAGAGCAATATTTCTCATACATATATATTTTATTTTTACCATATTTCCAATTGTTAATGAGGATTTAATCGATAGCTCAAATGTACACGTATTGTTACGTAAATTAGTTTCGCTTCAAGTATAAAATAATTTTGTATTAATATTAACTCACTAAATTACAGTCAAGTTTTATGAAATAATTGCATTCGTAACGTTGTTATAATGAAACATCTAGAATTTTGCCAGCGTTTACCATACATTTTGCATATTGGCAATATTTATTCGCGTTTCCGCGGTTAGCGTTGAGGGGACAGAGAGAAGGATTAGAAAGCCGGAATGATAACGTGTACCCAGTCCGGCTAAATATCTCAGTCGTTATGCGTCAAATTAACTGTCTACGTCAAATTGTGCAGTGCGATACTAATGGCACAGTAACGCCAAATGAATTATTCAGAGGTCCTAGTAATATCCGCGATACCGAACTAGTAAGCCGACTGGCCCGACTCTCTTGAGCATTGGCGATTTTGCATTAGCTCGCTTTCTAACGCAACGTCGCTCGCCAATCACGCAAATATTTAATGGCAAGCTCGCTAGGAAGAAGCTAATTCGGTCGATCAAGCGCTACATCAATAGCGCCGACGAATCATTAATCGTTTATGACGATAAATTTTGCATTGCAGTTGACGATTGATAATCAACTATTCGCACCATTACTAAACAATCACAGATAAATAAAAAATTTGGAGATTAAAAATGACCTGGCGGATGTAAAAATGAAAGAAAAGTGATGAAAATAAGAGACAAGCGAGAGTGAAGACAATGCTGAGCAGTTAATTGCAATTACTTTTATTTACAATTAGAAATTAGGTGACCGTCCATCCTGAAGCGTTTGTGTGCAAAGCTCCTAGACTAATTAAACTAACTCGATTTTCACGTTGATCGCGGTGAACCAGAACGAATCGATAAAGGTACTTGGTTGATTGATAAAAATAAAAATCAATTGACTTGAGAACCTCTTGAGATATAATAAAGCGAAATTAAGCGATTTCGATTCTTTGTATCTTTCTGTTGTCTAAACGGTGAAAACATTAAAGATCCATTACTTTATTATACTTTGTAATTCTTGCTAAACTATTTTTTTTTTAATTAAAAACCTTATTCAATCTAATCTCATTTTATTCATTATGTCAGACTATTTTAATCTTCATTTGCAAGAGATTGATATTTTATAATTTAACAATTATACTAATTGTAGAATATTCTAAACTTTTTCATCTTACCCGTTGTACTTTCCCTCTTCTTTATAGTCTGAATTTTTTTCAATCTTTTTTTCTGTCAAAATGTAGTTTTTCTACTTTAAACAGTTAAAAATATTGATAAATAAAAAATTTAATAAGTAAATACTAAATTTCGAAGAAATGAAATGTATGTTTGTGATATATTTTAACATATTTGATTGGAATGACTTGATGATAGCAAAGGCCTCATTAGCGCTACAAGCGGGAATATTGCATTCGCGAAGGAGGAATTAGCTTGATTGCCACGAAATTCATCGAGGCACGTCATTCAACGCGAGCAGAGGATCCGACAAATTGGAATCACGCACCAACGCGTTAAAAGCCTAAGACGCGCGACGTATTGTCGACTGCAGCCACGAAGCTCGACTTAAATGGTCCGCTAATTAGATGAGAATTAGAGAGAAGTAATGCGAATACTCCAATTATTGAGTCGCCAATGTTCCAGCATCAAGTGAATACCATCATCGTAACCAAAATGATCTAACATAAGTACATATATACAAAGCATTTAAGCTGATTAATGTAGAGGATGAAAATTAATTTACTAATGCGCGTAAAAGAGAAAATAATAATATGATAAAATAATAATAATGTAAAATATAATATTTAAAATACATTTTGTATTATAATGCTAAACGATTCAAATATCATATATATAACTTATTGCTAATCTTATCTTTCTCAACAAAATCAGTTTTAATTTACCATTAAAAATACAATGTTGAAAATCTTACTTAAAAATGTTATGGAAATGTAATATTATTATCATAGCAAAAGATATTTATAACATTTTGTTACTGACGAACACAAAAAATATCTACAATGTTATGACATGCATCTTAAAGTAGTTAAGACAGAAAGTGTGTAAATATTTGTAACAAATTTATGTTTTTTTTTAATTCATTTGCATCATTTGTTTTATATTCTAATTTGACGGTATTTCTCGACGGTTATTCATAAGAGATTCGCAAAGTTAAAACCGGGGAGATAAATGCACGTATTCGTCCGCCGCATGGTTGGATAACAACGGCGAGAACGTAACGGTAATTAGTGGTGCACAATTCAGCGCACGGACGCTTCACACAAAACGACCCGTAATTTTATTCGGGTTGAAGTGATTAACGCTCGGTGACGCGTGGAATCGGCATCATTTTGCGAGCCAACTGTGCATAATGTCGAAATCAATAAACGCGCATTTAACCTATTGAAATAGTAACTTTATAGTATGTATTTCGGTCTTTGAGTTATTAATAATAGCGCATATGAATACTAGCAAAAATACCGAATTATCACAGCAGAAATCGATTAAATCTTAGACATTTTGATATCTCATTTTATTAAATAAGTTTTTCTTTTTTCATTTCTCATGAGAGATAAAGTAACCAAACTGACACCGTTACCTTTGAAATTTTATTTATCTTATACGGAAAATTTATTGTATACGAAAAAATTGATTTATCTGCAGAATCATGACGTAACAAAATATTTAATGTTTGCAAAATAAAATTATACATATTGAGATTGTTGTAACAAAATGATGTGATTCCAGAGTTAACAAATTGAGTTGGCAGTTTAACGTTTTCCAATGATAATTAAAATACGTCATTAAAGTGCACGCGGAGAAAGTATTTTCTCATAAAGAGCGAAACGTTTAAACGCTTGTTACTGGAAGCGTGTCCGAATGTTGAAAGCCGAGCGTGAAAAATACGATGCTTTTTCGATTACGAATGACTTGTGCTTTCCAAGACAAAGACGAATGACTGCGAGAAGTTCAGCCGAAGATTTCAATTGGAATCACGTTTCTCGTTGGGCGTACCTTGTCACGAACAACCAACAGCTTTTCTGCTTTTCGACGGGGCGATGATGCGAACTGTACGTTCCTCTTCGAAGACCGACGTAGTGGATGTATTTAACTCGAGAAATTTTGAAATCGCGCTTAGATCGTGTATAAAAAAATGATATGTAAAGACTAAAACATACAAAAAAAAAACATAAAATAAAATATCACTTGAATTGATTTTGTCACATGACTTGACCTATTAATGTCGAACAATATTTACTGCCCGGTGTCCCTTGGTAACGGATATATCGATCACGAATCATCACGAAACTGGCACATCTCGAATGAAAGTCGAAACTGTTTGATTGATTGATTTCAGATGCTATTTTCTTAATATACGTATTGCTCTTACAATTAATTTAAAGATAGATTCAGACAGCTACATATATTTAGAGCAAACATATGATGAAATGATGAGTCTCTGTTGCGTTTGGACAATATCCATTACACTAAAATGTTCTCTTTAACTTTGCACGTTCATAACTCCGGCGTTGTTTTCAGAAAGTATAACTTTTGAGAAAAGCTCTGAGAAAAGAATACTTAAAAAAAGCAACATTCTTAAAAGAGTCGTTTTCAGAGAGTAGAAGGCCCAATTCAACTCTTAATCTCTCAACTTTTGTACAACCTATTTTTTTCTCTTTAATTTTTAATTTTCTAATTCTTAATCTTTGGCGATTCTATATCGAAGCAAACTTAACGTGGTACTTTGCGATAATCCTCCGTATTGTTTTCAAAACAATTAAATGTTTACGATTAGAAAATTATATTTTTTTAAATTTTATACAACTGTTCAAATAACGAGAATTGTTATATCTATCTTATCCTATTAACATAATATTTAACTATTTGTCAAAATTAATTTAAAAAGTTAATTCTTTCAATTTTCATCCCTTGAAGTTTTTATCCTCACTATTTTTAATTTTTTCAGTTTTTAATTCTTTTAATTCCAAATTGCCTTACTTCTTACACCATTTGGCGTTTCCACATTCGTTATACTTCCGTCATTTTATAAGAATTAAATTTTATATTAAATTTTCATAAAATATGTTTGCTAAAGCTTTAAAACCTTCTCTGACTAAATTTAAACTGCATTTACTAGAGTGCGCCCTAATAAAACGCTAAACACGGAATTTATCATGAAACGATAGCAGAATTGCTTTCACGCGATTCGTAAAATCACGCGAAACAACGGATCCGCACATAAAATCCACAAGGGATGTACAAGATAAATTGACGAATAAGGAAACGTAGAAAGTGATTTCACAGGTAAACGCCAGTTCGTAAAACAGCAGTATTAGCAAGTAAAAAAATAAAAAAGATGTCACTATCGCCTTACCGTATTTATCGATGGTCGTATAATTCAAGCCTTGGCGAAATAAAATCGTAACGATGAAGAGGATATTTTTGCATGCGTTAACATCGTTAAAATGTCCCCCCGACATAAAAGTCCTTCATTACGGTCAAGTTGATTGTGTATAGGACACATGTAACGTTATGTCGACGGCAATAGAGTTGGAAGAGGATGGGATCGAGGAAAATGCTGTAAAGTCGATTTAACTATCGCTTCACGCTGAAACCCTTCGACCGAGTTACTGTGCTTTCCGACTAAATCACTTCGTACGCTGAACGAATTGCCTGGAAAAGAGCAATTCGACGTACCGATCGTGCAAATTATAGCGCCATTCACTGCGAAATGATACGCGTCTCGTGCGTGATGAAATTTGAAATCAATAATCTACAAATTTATTAAAAAATAAAAATACGAGATTATATATATACATGTAGCAATTATAAAATAATTTCTTTTAAATTTACCCGAAAATATTAATAAATATTTAATAAGTTCTTGTATAATGTGGCAAAAAATGCTACACATTTGATCACGAATATATAAAATAAAAATTAACAAGTCTAAATTAAAGAGAAAAAAGAAAAGGTATCACGTTTATGGAAAATTTATTTCGGTGCGTACATAAAATCAAAGCATCCAAAAATACTGCCGTAAATATCAAAACAAGCTTTCGTTTTATCATACTCATTCCAACATTTTTCCCGCAGCGCATTTACGCTGCGAATTCGATTCACTCGTAAAAATCGTAGCTTACGCGTACAACGGAACATGTAACGATCACTATAACAATGATATGCACCGGCGTAACATGCGCACAATACGCATGACAAGCGAGCGAACCGGAGTACAATTCGGTCCAATTAAGATCACTGTGTACGCCGTCTATTCGACGTTTCTTTTTCCCCTCAATATGCAAATTTATCAATAACCCCAAAGCTATGGTCAGATCAGATTGGAACGGTTAGGATACATAGCAATCGAGTGAGTAACCCTTTAACTTTCGAGAACGTACTGTCTCGAAGCCAATTATATATATTTCTCTCTCACTCTCTCACCACTTCATCCTTCTCCATCACTCGCTCTCTCGCATCCCATCCTCTCTTTGGTGAGTTACCGGAATCTCGCCCGCAGCGAGCGTTTTACCAAGCATAAGCGTTTGCATAACCCAAGATTGACTTTAAGTTCGCTAACCACCCGCACCATCGCATAAGCGAACTTCGAAGCGCGGCGACGTGCGCCCGTGAGGAGGGCGTACGTTAAGCCGCAACTAAGCGCAAACCCTTCCATCCCCCGAGAGGGTTGCTGTGCCGCTGCGACGGAGACAGCCCTTCGGGCTGTGTCCGAATGTCCGCGCGCGTTATCGCAGTATGGCTCCACGCGAAACTATCTTCCGGGAATTATTAACAAATACGCAAATGTGTCCGTGCGACCAGTAGTGGCGCATCGAATACAAGATGAATTTGGAGAACGGTCTCTCTTTCCCTCTCCCCGAGCAAGTCACTCTACGGTCCTCTTTAATACATTTGTATTCATAAGCTGTTCTCGCACAATATACTAGCCATTGGATATCGGTGAGACTATCGAGAAATACGCGTGGCATTCCAGAATCTTTAGCACGAATTAACTCATTATTTAAATTCAACTGCTAGTCTTATTTTATATTTAATATAATAATCAATATATATATTTTCCAATATCTCTTTAAAATATTAATTGAAAAGCAACACTTCCATTTGGTTCTTTGTTACAGAATTACGCCCAACAATCAACAAATAAGTCATGTCTTGCAAGTTGTGCTGTTTATAAAATTAGTTAGTCTATTATGCCCATTGTAACATTTTTGCTTTGAGTATCAAATATATTTTTATTAACTGGAAAATCAGACCACAGTGTTTCACGAGTTGGCGCGTTTCTATGTGCGAATAAAAGTTTCGAGCGGCGCGGTGAATTCGACGACCCGGAGTATTGTGGACGTGGAAACATTCGCACAAGATTACTCGAAGATCTACCTATATTCCGGAGTGCAACGCAAAATTTAAAAACTTGTCAACTTCATTCCGCTGACAAACTTTGCCGACGAATATTCTCTCTGCAAGCGACTTTACACCTACCGCTAGCCTTTTGCAACACCTTTTACTTTACTTCGACCTCTATCTACGCCGTCGACTTGAATCCACATGTGGATATAGACGTATGTAGCGTGCTAGATCTAATCCGGAAAGTTACATCGTAAATGCTCCACGTGACTACCTGGAATGTTGAACTAACGGATTTTGCCCAAATGTACCGACATACGCGCATGTGTTGCAAGCTAATAGAGCTTGCGCTAAGAATTACAATCACGCTCAAGAAGTTGTACAAAGCTGTATGAAGCTGTGTAAATCCCACGAGTGACAAACGAGTTTATTTTATGAATGCTAAATATAGAATGCCCATAATAACGTAATATGTTTGTCGATCAATGAATATTTCTATCTTGATACTAATTTTTTTATGTTACACTAAAATTAATTAGAGTCATCAATTATATAATAATATAGATAACCATAATGTTGTTTCAATTAACTTTTGCTCTGAAATATATGCAATGTACATCGATATAATTGGATTATGTTCTTATAAATATATATGTCGGATACATAAAAAAAATTTTCAACATCGTGCAATATTCATTACTGTTGTAATACTCCTAATATTTTTAAACAAAAATTTATTTCTAGATAATTCCGAGAAAAATTTTTAAATTATCTTTTAACAGTATTTAATTTATAAAAATAATTTTTGTATTATTTAAATTTTTATAAATCCTTATTTAAAAAATATGTATTCAAAAATCAAATATACTATTTAATCTGTTTCAAAATCTCATATTTCTTAAAACTTTTTAATCAACAAAAAAAACCGTATTTAAAATTGTTATTAACTAATTTCAGAGATAGAATGACTAAACACACGTAACTATAATGCTGGATGAACCAAATTGCGCTTGATCTTTCTTTGGCTAGATTGCATTGTCCTTATTGTTGTGCATAATGATTGAATTGCGCGTAATATAGATGCATCTCATCATCAACATGTTCATTGGGTTATCGAATTGGTGGCGTTTGAGGATGGTTACATTACAGCGGCATGCACGGCCCTTAGCGATATTACACGGAATTTCTGGTTACACCCGGGACTATCGGTTGACTCAAAGCGTTGCTCAATGAATACAACATATCTGGAATAGATGCTGTTAATTGAAGAGGCATTAATGTTAACCACTACACTATGTGTCACACTAGAATACCTATGACAATACATATGCTCAATAGAAACACATAGATATTAATTAACAAATATTAAATATATGTCTATTTAATTTCAATTAATTTATAATATTAATAATAATTTAGAATTAAAACTAATGCATCACAATGCGGTCTTTTAACTGACTTAAGAAATATATAAGTATATGTACGATACAAAATTATTCTATCAATAATCTTTAATAATTTATTCATTTATATAATTTTTATAGAGAAAGAGAGAGAGAGAAAAAGAGAGAGAGAGAGAGAGAGAGAGAGAGAGAGAGAGAGAGAGAGAGAGAATTTAGGATAATTGATAAAAAACTATTATAGCGTTTGTGTGTTGAAAGAGTTAATATTGTTTATCAAATTGTTTGAGTTTCGATGATGATTAATGACAATACAATTTGTCATGAGTTCAATAAGTAACGCGATGAAAAAAACGAGATGGAGTTGGACGAGACGAGCTAGAAAGTGGGAAAGAGTAGAAGGACGACTGGAAAGGTGAATCGTTAAATATTTCATGGTTTGAGTAGGAGTATCATCTTGAGCTGCCAAAGAGAAGGAAAAGTCGGTCGGTTTGCTAGTGCCGTAGAGGACGGCGGTGTCGGTGGCCGGTAAGTAGGAGGGTGAAATAACGGCTAAATAAGTAAACGACGGCGTACGTTGTAAGGCACGTTGTCCAGAAAATGGAAACTCGATAGAGCAGCCATCGCTATTCCTATCGCGGAATTGACAGCCGTGCTCCATCATTGATACGAAACTCACGAGGAACACGTCAGAAATGTCCGCCGAATAAGACAAGGGTGGCGTGTCATTCTCGATATACACTAACATGCGCGTTTCGATACGAGCGGAAGAACGCCGTTGGCAATTTCGCGTTTGCCACGATAGAAGGTACGGAGTTAAAAGTATCGGATAACTTATGCGAATTGCGAGAGCGAATATTTTGCCAGAAACACATATTGTTGCTGTTAGAAAATTGTCTTCATTCGTAGACGGCAATAACGATAGCGAAGTACTGATGTAATTCAATGTTAAAATGTTGTACCATAAGTAGTTATTTAATTTTTTATCACACTTTTCGTAATAATTATGTAATTGTGTAAAAATGACACATACATGAAAGATGTAAAAAAATATCGCGAGTATTAAAAACTAGAAAATTAAAATTGCAAGTTGATGAATACCGTTGATATTTTTGACGTATCTACTATATTATGCCATCAATCAATAATCGTCTGTGACATATTTTCCAGCAGTGAAAATAATATCGCATGCATCATGAATCGAAAGTCCGGAACTTATATGTGTTATGAATGGATTATTCTACAAAAATATTCTAAATAATTTTCAATTCTAAGATTATTAATTCAAAATTTTTGTTAATTATTCGTAATGCTTTTATAAGAACCAATCATTACACAATAGTCAAATTTGTCTGAAATAAATTTTTAATTAAAACAGTAATAAGATATTATAATTAGAAGATATCGCAGTTGCTAATATAATCGGTTAAATTAGCATCTAATTGTGATTTGCCTATACGTCTAATGCATAATAAATCTATTGATCAGAGATCCACATCCATTAGAAATGTTTAACGCGACGGAGAAGAACAGAAAAAACATTTAATGACGCAAGACGCTGCAGGCGACTGCGGATAGCGAAAATAAACGCGATGAAGTTTAATACCGCCCATGACTTATCGTACGTTATCTCTTGCGAAATAACTGGTTTTGATAAAACAAACGAAAATGAGGGAAAACGTGCGGTGCAGCAATAAATGGAATTCATTACTTCCGCGAGGCGCGGAAGCCGTCGCTTCCGCAATGCAGTTGTACGCGGTGTGTTTACCAACTAAGCACGCATAAAGAGTGCCACTTTGTTCTCGTTCTGTTTTTGCCCGATTCTCGCATGCGGCACGATGGGGAATGGCCTCCGGGCCGCTGACCACAAGCGGTGCCACCGGCAATTCGGTCGGTGGCAGCTCTCGTGCATTTCACGGCATAACGCCCGGCCTCCTCCTTTCTTCGCTCTTACTTCAACTACTCGCTTCGTTTGCGACGAAATGACTGAAATTAATATACCGTCACAAAAAATTGCATTTTTCGCTGACTAAAAAGTTGATCTTCTTTCATATGAACTTGCATGCTGTTGCCAATTTATGTCTCTCATTACTTTCGTTCATATACTATACTGCTGCAATCTTTGTCTCTCGGGAGACAAGTCCCATAATATATATATATACTTATATAATAGAAATCTTCTTTCAAAACATATAAAGTAGGTCACCTAATATTGAAATATAGAAATATTTCTGAGCTCTAAGATGCAAATAACCAAAGCATCGAAGCTTTACGATGGAATTGCTTCTATGATATTATATGTATTTTTAATCAAATTCTGTTTTCTTCCAGACAATCTTTAGATTGAATTTAGCTTAGCTTTCGACAAAGTTTAAATTAACTTTTTTGAAATCAACAATTAAACAAACTCGAGATTATTGCAAAAATAAAATGGATGGAACATGAAAATTGCGTCCCTGACTTGCACCATGAAGAGTACACGGCTACATATATCGGAAATAAGTAATTTTTCGAGAATTCCGTCGAGTTATTCGAAAAATTTGAAATTACCGCATACTTATTACGACGTTCGACGCTGATCAGCTAAAGGACGACGACATCAAGCACATATCACGAGCAATCTCGGATATACTTATTGCCTCAATAATATTAGATCCCCTGCCACATATTTTCTCATAAAATGAGATCGGGGCGTGTACTTCAAAGGAAATGCTTGGTGGCACGTTTATATACGTACGGAGACATCATATCCATAGGATGTACAAAGCGATGCATAGTAAGAAAACGTATACGCGCATGTATAATCGAAGCTCGCAGTGTATACTTATCGACAATATTATCGGTTCAGAGATCGCCATGATTGCATCTCGAGATCTCGTAAAAGAGTTTTCCGCGTGATTCTCGTAGATTGGATTTTGCGTGATCAGTCAATGCCGTGGTAAAAATAGCGCATGCGAGTCTAGCAAATCTTATTTTAAGGAGAACCGGGTTCAAACGGGATAATATAGGATTGTAAAAGTTTCGACGTTGAAAAGAGTCGCACGACAGCACGTAGAATGTCTGATATCTGCTATTTTCCGTCTAAGATTTTACGGGATTTAAACAAGCGTTAATAATTACAGAGCACGAAGCAGCAAGATACTAAACCTTGGAAAGCAAAGTTATATAACTGAACAACCATAAGAAGCCATATTTTATTAATAAAATTTAGTATTCTCTCGCAGCTTTAAAACATAATCTTTTTAATATATTATTCCTGAGAAAGAGAGACTATTAGAGTGTTGTATTATTAAGACTTTGATTCAAATTATATATGAATATAATCTAATAATTGCAAATAATTCCTTCATTAATAATTTCAATATTTTTTCGGTCCTCAATGCATCAAATACATCTATAATTTTACGTAAAATGTTAATAAACTATTGCATAATTTTTATTTACGAAAAATCTAGAGCAAGAGCATGCATGCATTGCATTAAAATGGGTTAGTTTGTAAATGCGTAATTATAGCGTAAGTTCGATTCTATTGTTTTTGTCAAAGTCGATTTAGAGCGACTGTATACGATTTCGATCTGCCATAAATTCGTACCCGTCGATTGAGATCGCGCGCACGTTTCGCAATGCATTATAATGCATTTTCTACATGCGAGAGTTAACAGTTGTTACGGTTCGATTGATTTGTCACCGTATATGAATTTCAGCGTACGTATAGACACTAATACGAAAATGCGTGAAGCAAAAGGCAACTGCCTGACAACCTCGCCCGCTTGAATAAATTTCGTACGATAATCTTTCGTTACATTCGCGAACGAACACGATCGACGATGTCTTCTTTCTTCGCACGTTTTCTCAGACGCGTCAGCAAAGCTTGATGTAACGTACAGTGAATGGTGCAAATTGAGATACGCTTCGAGAGCGCGCGGAAATAGTAACAAACTGACAAGAATTTTTTCATTACGCGTAAAAATGTTGGACGTGAAATATTCGCAAAAAAATCTGCCGATAATTTTCAGCATGTTTTTTTTTATATGTATTATAAAGACGTCATCGTATTTTACAAATAATATTGTAAATGATAGATTTTTTACACGGTCATTTTTTTACACATCATTAAAGTTCGCGAATTTCTTTACGTATTCTACAATTAACAAAAATATAAATTTTGTAATATGTGAAGGAGCGAATCTTGAAGATTGACACATGTTAGCTAAAAAATTTCCTCCAATAAATTTCACACAATAATCTTTCGATGCTCGCGTGAGCGACGGCCTGCCAGACTGCATTTTCTTTCTTCGCACGTTCGCACGAGTTGCATCGAGAAAGTTTAGTCGCGCGTGCGTGCGGTGGATTGAATGCGCCAAATTGGCGTGCTATTTGATTGGCACAAATCACCGACGAACTTCGCGCTCGTATCGGAATCGAAGGAAGCCTGAGAGAAAATCACTTTTATTCGTGCCGCGCGCGTATAATCTAATCCGTTCCGTATAATCTATTCTTATTCAATCCGATAAGAATAGTAATTTGCATATGCCAATGACGTAATAAAAATATATTGTACTAAAACTATGAAACAACTAGAACAAATATATGTCACCTTTATCTCTTTAATGTTTTTTATGTTTTATATTTTTTATGTTTCTATGTTTTTTAATTTTTGAAAATATATATTGCATACGTAAATATTTACTGTTAGCACAAAAAACATAAAAACAATTGCAAATATAAAATATGCCAGATATGTTTATCTAATAAAGATCTAGCGCTTTTGACACTTGATATCATGCAATCAAAAATCTTGTTACTTTATTCCCGGATTCTCTAATAAAGAGATATCTGACTCAATCACTTCCATCAATTGTATCAATTTCCTTTGACACAAATTCTATTCTTGACAATCACTCCAAGAATATTGTGAGAATAAAACATCTATATATGTATATTAATACTTTGATACCATGTTCGATAGCATGTTAACACTGTCAAAAATCACATAAAAATTTAGACAAGAATCAAATAAATATTAACCTATTGAATAGATAGATGATTTATTGAAATTGATGTTATCTTAAAATTTTTCGTTTGCTGCAAAATAAGTTCCAAATAATTCCATTATAGTGAATACGTAATATTTATTCGAACATAAATATAATAGTAGCTATACCATCTGTGACAGAATGACAAGGGATACATGTGTATAATCACGATACATCATAGAAATGCTTTTGTATCCTATTGATTTTACGTTACTTTCTACATTGATAACAATGGATTGAATTGGCATTGCTATTCAGAATTGATATTCCGCCTTTCGTGGAATTGATATCTCTCTTGTCAAGAATTGATATTTCGTTCAAGGCTGACTTGAAAATAGGTAACGAAAAATATGGTACATGTGATGCACGTTTAAAATATGTTCTACGAAAATATCAATGCCAATATTATTAGTCATAAGACGATAAAAGTAGGAAATAAGATGCCTTTCTAATGATGGCTTACATCTTATAGAGGAAATGATCCAAATATGGACTATTTTTGGTATATGTCTCACTCCCTAATAAGAAATAAACGACAAGAGAGTAGGTTTAATAAAAACTCAAATAAGTTAACTACCAACCTTTGATATAAAAAAAATTAGTATTTATGGACTTGTAAACATTTTACAAAAGCTTCAATACAGACATTCTGAAAAGGACTAAATATGCGGTCTAATATCGGTAGCCCTTATTTCGATCCTAACCCACAATTGAACCATCTCCTCTATATTCTCGAAAAAATGTTTTCAGAAATCGAGAAATTAATTACTGAATAAAATGTGTTAAAAATGATAATAAAAAATGAGCTATTTGTTTAAATGTTTAAAATAAAGATTTAGAATACAGTGTAAATATCAGATTATATTATATCGAAAAATATTATATCAAACTATAATATTATATATATCAAAAAATATACCAACAAGCAACAAAGATATCTCTGTACAGATTCATAAGTTAAATATCGAACATTTTACGGTCGACTTGCAGTTAGATGTTTCTCCCATAGGACTCCCGTAGGATGCGTATGCGAAAGAAAAAAAATTTCATGTTACGAGCGGTGGTAGAAAGTTATCATAAATAAATCTCAACGAAAGACCTTACGAGCTCTTGGCACATCTCGTTTAAAGAAATGTTGCGTCATAATACAAAGAAAAGGTAATGAACGAAATATTTATAAGAAGTCGATGTAATTACGGAAAGGCGATAATTTGGCTTAGATAATTTAACTCTTGGCGTACTTGTCAACATTTTTAAAGTTATGTAGTTAGAGTCAAACTTATTTTTTTTTATAGGGGTATGTATATTAAAAATTAATATTAAGTTGAAGTTAAATATTTCAAATACTTTTTCTACAATTCCAGCAAAGTTTACATATCGAAAGGATTATATATTGTTGTATAAGTTTCTGACCAAGAAACTCCCTCTCTAACATTGTACAAAAAGATTTTAAAGATGTAATAACATTAAGTAAGAAGCATTCCATATTGCGTAAAGTAAAAAAGGACACATTTTCTTTAATACTCCTTTCCCGGGACTTGTTTCTCTTAGAGAGCATTAAGAATTATTAGCCCCAGACCCCGGAAAGTCACTGATCGGCCCTAACTGCCACTCCCATAGCCATTTTGTTTGCTCTACGCTCATTTCCTCTACCACAATGACAATCGGAGACTTGCACTAACAAGAAATTTTTATCATGAACGTAATAGAGATAAAAGTGTTTATATTGAAATTCTTAGAGGCCAGAGCAAGATCGCTCCTGCCTCTCTTTTTCTCTCTCTCCTCCTCTTTCCCCCTTTTTCCAGCTACTCTGACGTCGCTTAGAACCATTCTTTCTTCGGACTACGCGCCCTCGGGCCGGTATTGAGCTACTAGGTATTCCTGAAGCGAGCAACGCGCAAATGTCTCTTTTGCTCGTGATTCGTTCCACTCCTGCCGTTTTTTGTGTACGCGGTTTTTTCCCTTTTCTCTGTGCCACCATCGTTGGGCGCCCGTTAAATGTATTCGTGAGACCGAAACTGCATCTATCGCAATGAGACTGACGGGATTTACTGTATCGACGTAGAAGACAGTTTGGAAAATAGATGAAGCGTGCCATTCCACTTCACATGGCCTTTCGACAGCGTTCGAAGCGATCGCAGTTTTGAACAGGAAACTAGTACTGCGGCAATACGATTTCGCTTAATGGATGTGTGTGTCACAATACGCTAATTTATTTCTTTCATGTTTAAACATTTCTGCATTTTTTTCAGACATTTCCCGTGTTTTCAAGAAAACACGCTATATCAAAGTGTCAAATTCTTTTCATAATATTATAATACTATTGTTACGCGCGCATTCTTTTTAAAATAAACTCTTAATTTGGTATCATAATTTTTTACATATTGTCAATAAACATCAAATCGAACAGGATATGATACGAAAAGAAGCAGAATGCGGAACTGCATATTTCTCGCGAATATCTTCAAGGATGGCGGAAGGAACCGATGAGGAAACGCGACGGAAAGCGCGCGGCGCAATTTACCGAGATAAAAGGTAATTCCGATTATTAATGACACTATTCCTTTTGCGCGTAAAGAATTCTGCAAGGATTCCGTGTTTCGCTCGATATCTTGCGGGATTAATAATACAGAAAAGCTGCAGGCGGGGACGGCGGAGAGAGGCGCAGAGAGGGAACAGGGGAAAACGATAAATTACCGTAGCTCCGCACTTAGCCCCGAGATACTGGCGGAACTCCTCGCTACCGATATCCTAAATTTACATCGTCGACCAGGAAAATCTTTCGTGAGAATTTCATTGCGCGAATCGCGCGAGAGCCCGGAGAGGGTAGGAACCGGCCGGTAATTCACTTCGCAAGCACGAATCTTGAGAAGGTTATCTTATCCGCTCTCGCCCCGGTCGTTTACTCCCAAACACATTCTGTAAACGCTCCGGGTACATTGATCTCCAGTTTCCCGCTGAAGCCCGCCGGGCCAATGTATTCCGGCAATAAAATTTTCTTATCCTTTTAACAGAGTCTTCGCTGGTGGAGAACACTTTCACATCGGTGGAGATCCTTCTGTGCTATTAAGTGGATTAACTAATTTCATAACTTCTCTACCAAAGTTAATTGATTTTGATATCATCGTCATAGTGATATCATCAAGAGCTAAGTACTTCGAGTCGGGATGGATAATTAGCAAAAGTGTCGAGATGGATTTTTTGCACACATTAATATCGCAGTTATTTTCGAGAAATATAGATTTATCACTTATTTTTTATATAAATTGTTCGGATCATATTTTTGATCCATTCAAATTACTTTAATAATAAGAAATTATAATTTCTAGACTATCCGTTGACCAGTGAGCGATTTGAATAAGATCGCTTGTAAGTCCAGCGGTTTAAAAGGGATTTTCGAGAAAACCGTTTGTTGCGCTGTATCTTGCAATAGCTAATCCACTCTGAAAATGACGATGGTCAGAGAGAAGGAGAAGAGAGAGACGCGTGGATGATTGTCAGAAAGAGAGACTCTATATCGGATGGTGATCGCACATAGAGAGAGCAAGAGACGGGGGAAAGAGGATATGATACGGAGAAACGCCTGCAGACATCCCTTAGGCCGCCTTGCAGTGACGGGATATGCGATACATACGCTACGCCAAATGCAATTTCGCTAATTGCCAAGGATAATACTGTTGGTGCCCACCCATGTTCGTAGTTTCGCTCATATACGGCGCACGATATTCCACTTGCGTATTAAATGGATTGTACGCAGCTTTCTCGAAATTCAAACTGAATGTGTTTCGCCTCGACAGATTAACTCTTTGTGGCTCGACAATATAAAGCCTCCATTAAATCGCAGATTTAGAAAACGATTTGCTCATAAAGTCGAACATTTTAAACAAATTATTTTTACAGATATAAAATATATATATCTTTTATATTTATTATAAAATATAAGTAAATTTAAAAATAATGTTTTTTAATTCAAAATTTTCCGTGGTAAAAGTGAAATGGTGATGAAATAAAAAAAGAGTGATGCTATTCAAATTACACTTAATATACGATGCAGAGTCGATAATTATTTGACACAATATTGGAACACGGTCGCTTCCAATATTAAGCGTAATAGCATCTGGCAACTCGACAAAAAATATTGGATTGTATGACACAAATGTTTCAACAGTTTCACGTGTAACGAAAATGTATCGCGCGCGAACTTCATCGACGATACCAGGACAACCGTCTGCGACTCGATATTTCTAACTAAATCTAAAAAAACTAAAGTTTCGCTTTACCTGTCATCTACCAACGGTGCGTGATGTATCATAAAAAATTACGTACGCTTCGGCCAGGCTCGTATATTTGCTGATACCGACAGCTCTCCGGGTTGGTTTAGGGGCTCGCAACGCGATGAAAAAAAGCGACCATAGAATCCAGATAACGTATATTTGGCAAGAGAATCCATTTGGTAAATATTGGATTTCCAGGTTCAATAATGTACCAACGAAATCAACTGCATTCGTAATAAGCATATTACACGCAGTGCATCGACATGTTACTTCTGTCATATACCTTGGATATTCACGAGATTTGTCTAGATGTAAAAATTGAAGAAATTCTCATAAATGAATATTTATGAGTTTAGTCTAGACAGAGAAGATAAAAATCCTCTTCCAGAAATCTCAGGCTATTCGTGGAAGACTGTTTTAATGATTTAAAACAGATTAATAATTTAAAAACTTTGAAACAAAAAATCAATTCAAAACTTCAACATTTAAATTAATATTGATATAAAACTTCAATAACTGGAGTAAAATTCTGATAAGCGCATTGTCCTACATATCAATTATCGTATCACACTCATTTTCGATTAAATTGAATAAATGAGCTCGAATTGTTGATAGTAAATAATTGTGACATCCTTCAGTAAATAAAGCATTTGGAAGAACTATAAATACAAATGTCTAATTCTATTTATTCGACTTTTTAAAACTTTTATCCTTTTATCTTTCTTGCTTCTGTAATTTTATGCTAAATATCCATTAAAAGAAAGTTTATTTTTCTTTACAACAAACTATGAGACTATCTTTCGCTAATAGTTTGCTGTAATTTGCACTTAACTATCCACTATATCGTCGACAGTGGAAGAGCCTCTTCGGACGATCAGTTCAGGTGTCACCCTATGATTCGCCCATGAATACCAAGTGTATGGGTCTTGTGTCGATCATCTTGATCCACGAATGACCGGGTGGCATCTCGAGTGCCTCGGAGTCGTCAAAGGAAGTGTGACCAGTGACACTTATTCAACACTGTCAGTACAGATAGACTGATAAATGATGAAATACTGTAAATTCTGTATCCCAGTAAATCAAACCAGTATATAATGTCAGTAAAAAAAATTTATCACATTTAATTTGCATCAAGAGATTAAAAGACAATTTTTTGGTTAGTTAAAATAGACACTAATGTATAATATTACATACTGATAAAATATTTTTTGTGTTAAATATGTAAAATTAAATTATCAAAAGTGGAAACTTAACTCACTGTTTCTTAAATTGCTATTCTAAGTAAATAATTGTATTCTAAATATAGTGCAATTTTTAAGAATATAGGATTCCAGACTGTATCACATTATAAGTATAACAAAATGCCTAGTATAGCGAGATATTTTTGAATCGCGCATATAGCAGCTCGCACAAACAATCGCCTATTTTTGTCATTTTACGTATTTAATGAGGTGAGTGTCAGCTCGATGCGGCATTATATAATATTATGTAATAACTCTCGGTGAGATAATAAAGTTCTTCGCGCGCGCACTCCTAGAACGAGCGAGTCTCGATAAGAGGTGTTGATAACCATGCGCAAGTTTACACGGCAGAGGGTCGAAAGGTCAATATTGCCAGCCCATCGAACTTATCTCCGTGTCACAGGTCCTCATCTCCGGTGCACGTATGTACGCACGTATACGCCTGTGAGAGGAAAATTTCCGAGAGGGTCGCCGCACCGGTGCGTGCGAAGACTTTCTCGCCGCGTTATTATCTTATTCGCGCACTCACGCGTGCTCACGAATCGGCTGAGCTTTATTATAAGCCCGAAAGTTATACACGCGTCGACCGAATCGATATATACGCGGCTTATCTTGCTTCCGCATATTATCTAGAACGCACACGGTCGTCTGACTTTATTGTCGGTGCTGCTAAATCGCAAATGATTCGGAATAAAGCTCAGATATAAGCAAGTAACTCGCTGCAGACTTTATATATCATCTCGTTACGAATAAATTATTTATTCGATTGATTTTCGAATAAATGGTTCCTGGAAAACGATATATGTGTAAATATCTCGAGAAAAAAATTAATAATTTAAATTTCACGTTAATAATCAATTTATTTTTAAGAATGGATATTGTACTATATATTTCATTCGATCAATTTGTATCAAAAAAGGAATTTATAGTTGCAAAAGTATACATGTTTTTCGAAAAAAAGTTAAAATTTTATTGAACAGATCTGAAAAAAATATGGATATTTTGAGAAAATATTAAACTAAAAAGTATCAGTTCTAAGCAGTACATCATTCGAGATTATTTTCTAAGAGCAATTTGGTACACTTCGTCACAGCATCATATATCATTTTGAAACTCTCAATACCGCAACGGCCAAACGCGTCCCTCACAGAAGATGGAGAGAGTGACAAAAAAGATAAAAACAAAGAAAAAATTGAAGCTCTTGAATTTTGTTTACACAATTATACAAGGTATAGCTATTACACCAAAAACATCTGAATATCATTGAATAAAAAATATTTTCATTATTATATCAAAGTTTGATAACATAAGAATAGACTTTATTTTAACTTTAGAAATAATGATATTTGTCTCAATATAGTAATTTTAAATTAAGGATAATATTTGTTTTCAATATTGAATGTTTTTAACATCGATACTACTACATTTTTTAACAATTTTCATACAAATATATTTCTCATAATCTTAGTCACAGATAAATATTTTTAAATTTTTAAAATATATTGAATATATTGATTTACATTTACTTTTTCAATTTTTTCTCATTAACGTTCACTAACATTAAAGTTTACTTTTACAAGTATTGCATCTCTTGGAAAAGATAAAAGTATTAAATTTTTACACTTATAAATTACGACATAAATATATTCTCTTTTATTTATTATTATAATATATTTCATCTGCTTTGTTAGTTTTGTAAAGTTTAGGATAAAGCTTTGTAGTTTCAAACGCATCTCAAGGCACATGCAATCGTCGATTTTAACAGCGCCATTTGCATCGCTCCAACAACGATTGCTGCTAGTGGAAATACGCAGACAGTGTGCGAGTCTCGTCGCCTTTCGAGACTATACTGTATATATCCCCCTTCAATCTGGGGATTTTTGAATTTCATATTCCGCGGAGTACGCGCTCACCCTGAACCTCCCCTTCCTATGCTCTCGCGCCGTACACAACCCTCGCGGACCAGCCAGCCGGCGCTATATTATGCGTAATTCATACCGCGACGTAGCGTATCATTGTTCCGGGAAACAGAGGAATCCCATTACCGGTTGGCAGTTGAACTCTCTCTGTCGGAGCCGCGTTTTAGTTGCGGTCGACGAAGCGAATCCTCGCGCCCTCGTTCGCGCGACCATCTCCGTCACATTCTCCCGTTCGCCACCGCCTTCCTCGCACTCGACGACGGTTGAAAGGACGAAGGACTCCGGCGATCTTTGTTCGACGCGCTTCGTCGCGGAGCGTCGTCGTGAATACGAGATATCACTACAATCTCGTTTCGTGTTTCATGAAAGATATCGTCCATAGAAATGAAAAGTACAGTGCATTCTAGATTGCAAATATGGCAATCAAGTACATCCATATTTCTCAAGATCAAATTTGATTTTGAAAATTGATCATTATTTCGTATATTGTTGTAATGTAGATCTGCGAAGCAAGATCTTAAGGAGTTTCAAAGTAGCATGTTGTTAAGAGCTATTAATTGCATTTCATTTAAAATATCATTGATGCTATATCAAATAATTCGATATATATGTCATATAACTGGAGATTTAATATAAAAAAAGACATAAATATTAAATAATACTTTTAAAATTATTTTTAAATTAAAAAGGCATATACTAAGGCTAATAGTATTATCAAAAAAATTCACCGTGCCATTTATGATAATATTTTAGATATGCAGCAATTATAAAATAAATAAATATTATTTTAAAAAAATAATCTGTTTTAATATACTTATTATCAGCACACTTATGTCTTTTTTCAAATCTTGAAACAATACAAAGAAATGATGACAAAAGATTCAAGAACTCTCTAATTTGAGTATTTCTATGATAAAGAGATTTCAAGAACGCGACGAGTTAAGGACTGTATAAGTATCTCATTAAAAGTTTACTCTTTCCTACAACGTTATTATAAATGACAAACATATCATCATATCAAACATATCGTCGAAAGTACGTCAAATGACACTCTAGTAGAAGTAACCAGTTCTGGAACAATCTATGTCATTCTTTTCGCTGGCTTTTGTTAGTGCGCGAATGGCCAGTCCGATTGCAACCTTTATCGTGTGTTCCTCGGAGTTGAATGCGATGAATCAGAGCGAAAAGCGAACAACTCGCCAGGTCACGTCAAACTGGAGTATCTACTCGGGTATCTGCGCTTTATGTGACACAATTCAATTGTGGGAAATAATGGAGAAGTGTTTATAACGACGTACGCACGTATTTTGTTACAATAAAAGTTGTATTATTAAATCTGTTTCTAATCATTATAGCATCATGCTTAATAAATTAATATAATTGCTGTGTAACTCGAAATCTAAATCATTTCTCGTGTCAGTTAAATTATAAAAAATAATAATTTAAATTTTAATACGTGATAATTTTAATTTTTTTGAAATGCAATATTTATCATAAGAAATATTACATTTTCTTTTATATTATTTTTTGTATTCACAGAAATATCAATGAAAATTCTCTCTCATTGTATCATCATGCAGTAGTTGATAATTTGTTCTCCGATACATTTCCCGCGAAAAGACTATGATACGATATCTTTCTTAATATTTTTCATTTAGTATTTTTGTCGTTTCGTTCTCAAGATTTAATCTAGCAACAAATAACGATCAACGTATAACCTTGATATCGTAGAATGCAAAGACGGTATCCTCATTGTCTACGTTCTCCGTGGGAGACGACATGGTTACCGAGTTTTACGCGGAGTTTTCGTACCGTAACGCAGCCAGTTGCAAGCTCGAAAGGGAAGACGGCGGCGAGAATACCGCCGTCGACCGCCTCCATACATTCGCGTAAAATAATGGAAATTCTGCTCCAGCCACAACCGCGTCCGTAGCTCAAGCTTACATTCCCATACCTCACGTTGCATACAAATGTAGGTAGTATTTAATAGTTTAACGAGGTCGTAGAATACTTATCAACCTGCTTCTGACCAAGCCAGGTGACCTGTTGCTCGTTGAACACCGAGGTATTATATTCCATCCTAAACGTCTCGATTTCGTCCTAGACTGCATCGAAGCGACTCGATAATCTAAGATTACAGCGGTAGATTTAAGTTTGTATCAGATTAACGAAACAGTTAAAGAACATTTAATTTGTGGATAAACAGTAAATTCGAAGCCTCTAAATGCATCGAATTTGATACCACCAAATAAATGTTAAAATAGTTTAAATAAATTTTAAAAAATAATAAACAGATAAATAAAACAAAATATTTACATTTTTGAAAACAATTTCATTTAGTATCTCGACTTCCAATAATGTTCCGCAAGAATTTCAATTTTAAAGTCAAGTGGCTATTTCAAGTTAGCATTTCACGCACAATCGATCAATATGTTCAATAGAATGAATACTTGTTTGTTGCCATGAAAAGTTAATCGTGCTATCGCAATCTAATCTCATCTTATGGTTTTTCCAGCAAATTCCGCACAATTTGTTTGAGAACTATTTTGCAATAATACTCCATGCTCGGGCTTAAGCGTTCGATAATATTTACATGCGCGATATATGCAGCAATATACCAGAGTTCCTCACGATCTTCGCTTCCCCTACAGCAATGCGCGTTAAATGAATTTCAACTTCACCTCGATTGCTCCAATTCTTCGCGTTCGTATTTTCCATGCATATGAATTAAGGATAATAGTTTAACGAGGCATTCTTACAATAAAGTTCGTGACCTATTGCACTCTATCGAAGCCGGCAAGCTTTACCACTTCTCAAAAGATTTAAACATCAAGAATTAAAAAACAAAGGTAGTTTAATTTTATAAATATAACTAAATTAAAAAATTAAAACATGATTCTTCAATCAATTTGAACATACATATAATTTCTTTGCAAATAAAAATTAATTGCAAAAAAATTTATATATGTATTTTCTTCATTTTTTAGTAAAAAGATATTTCAATTTCTTTTATAAAAATATGTTCAAAAACTTAAAATTGTTTCGACGATATTAACCAAGTTAAATTAAATAGATCTTAAATTTTTGTATGTTTATAAAAATCAAAGTATTATTAATATAATATGTCTTATTTTTATGGAACATAATTACTATTCGCAATTAACTATATCCCAAACTATATTAACATTATGCGATAAAATTAATTTGTAATTTTAGAAAATATAAAGTTATTATAGACTGTTGCTACATATTTTACAGAATATATTTTATTTACCCCAGATAAAATAATTTAATTTATTTCTTATTCACAGAGAAATATATGAATATAAACGTGGATGAAATATAATAGCAGATATTTTGCAAAATATCTGCTTGATTAAATTGTAAACATATTACCAGAGTGATATGTATTATCATGATGTAATGGTTATAAAAAAAAGATAGAATGAGGAAAAAAGCAAAGATAAAATTACATTACACCCTGTGTTGACGGCTAATCGCGCATGCATATAAATTTAACTGAAACATGATAGCTTAACGACTTAGAGGGATTCTTACCGACGAATTCGCGACCTGTTGCATCGGTGAAAGCTATGGCATTTATGGAGCCTTAAATTTCTTGTACGTACATTACGGCGTACCGTTCTTAAATCAGTAATTTTTTAATACAAGCGGATGTGTCTTTCGCTGATACTATATTGAAGTGATAGCTAGTCGACTTAAATATCAACCTTAATTTTATTTGTTGGATTAACGTTCAAATAAAGTTATAAAAATAGGAAAAATACAAATTAAAAAAATTTTTTTTTGATGCTGCAATAATTAAATCTTATTTCTTTTGTCATTCATATTTTAATGCATATGTCATAGATATATCATTGATAACTTAAAATGGAATATTTGTAGAGAAAATATATTTACACATATCATCCCCATCTACATATTGATACAAAACAGCGAATACTGTTGCAAAATTACTTTTATAATCAATACCGTTTCACTTATTCTTTTTTGGGTTTCTTTAGAATAAAACACAAAGATATTCAGCTTTAATTCATAATAGATATTTCAAAGTACTTAACCATATTGAGTAATACTCATATTTTAATTTGATGCCTTTTATCATTATATTCTGCTTAGTCCATTCGCGTTCACCAAACCAATGTTCTGCTTATTGTTGGTAGTTTGTATAAAGGCGCAGCACATCAAAGCGAACATCATCAGTGCGCGAAATTCGACGATTTCAATTAGCGTCGTTCCGAGGGCAAAGTTCGCAATAAAAGCAGTTCGCAAAATCTGCCTGTCCCACGGATAGTTTTACATTTCGACGGACACGAAAACGCGTTCTCCGCTAGAGCGTGATATTCGTTTATGTGGAACAAAACGAACTTTTGTTTGCGTCAACAAAAGTATTGTTGTCTAACTTTATTGATGTTATCTAAACAATTTGTTTGATGAAATGCAGGTAATTTTATTTCAATTCAAAGTAATATTAATTAAAAGTTAGCAATTAAATAAATACAATACCAAGTGTAATAAGAAATGAGCCGAAAAGAGTGAAAAGTAACAATTTCTCTTGTAAAAATGTAACAAAAGATATTTAAGAATTGTGAAACCTTTAATATAATCAACACAATAATTAATTTTTTACAAAATAAAATATAATGACGCGCTTATATGTGGTGTGTATATAAAAAGTTACCTTCGATAAAATGAAAGAACCATCGCGCATGCAATATTATTCGACGAAGCGGAGAATTCAACTGCGAAACTCAATCAACGAAAAATTTAATTTACCTTTGCAATGTCTATAAAACCAGGAATATCATTCGTGTCGGTCAACACGCACAAATCGGCGAGGGTCCCGCGATTACACGAGATATCATATGATCCTGGTAAAAGCTTTGTGCACAAGCTCCGCTCACCATTCCCGTCGATGCGTCCGACGAAGCGCTTTGTTGCAATTAGTCGTGATGCGACGGCTCTGGCACTCTGTGCTCCGCTAACAACAATCGGAATCGCATAGTTCCGCAGAGTTCAATCACGGCTGGCTACGCGAAAAAGGACTTGCACGTATTGGCTCATCGCGTTTCCGTCCGAAAGTTAACGTCGCTTTCGTAGCATAGCGCATGCACGGTTCTGCGCTTTAACGTTTCTCTCTTTGAAAAATATATGATTCTTTTATACGCAACAGACTTTTCTGTTATTTGCAAATAACAAATTAATTTCTTGTAATTGTATGCCGTTATACATCGTCTGATTGAGCGCTATATTTTGTCATTTTATTATTGTGATTTTTTATCAGTTCTCAAAGGTAGAGTTTTCAATAAAATTATTACACCGTAATGCCTTCTAGGCAAGGTACTTCTCTAAAAATTTGTTTTTCTTTATAAAAAAACATATAGGCACAAAGCTACAAGCATTTTATAAAATTGAAAAATGTTTTGAATAATATTAAACAAAACATTTGACAAAAATGAAAACAATATATTATATCTATGTTGATATGTAACCGATATGTAACCATGATGTTTAATAAAATAAATTTTATGTGTATGGAAACGATCTTTAAAAGTAAAAAAATAGGTTCACTTATTTTGTATTTAGTAGTTTGAAAATCCAAAATTCCTGTTAATCACAAACGACAATCACATAATAGCATCATTATCATCAAGTTACTATGTTCGAGGCGTCGCTTTTCCATGTTGCTTTCGTACGGAATTGCATCGGAAAAACGGAAACGCAAGAGCGCAATGCGAGCATTGTGAAAAGCGTGGGCGTGCCTAGAATTCCTGCTGAATAAAATTTTAATGGAGAAATCAAGTATACGTTTGATCTCTCCGTTTCTACCCGGCTTCCGCGCAGTCCGAACAATTGTGGAAAGTATGCCGTGCATTTCGATAGTGAATTCGTTGTTGGCGTCGCGATGGATATCGGACGCCGACGCCGACGCCGCCGCCGCTCGTTGTACAGGAAAGCCAATAATTCAGTGAATTTTTACACGGCCGAGCACCGCACTCCCAAATATCCACCATCGATTCCACGCGAAAACAACGTAATAATTCATACCGTGCGCCAGTCCAGCGCGTTTTACACGGCAACCCTTTTTAATATGCATCTCGATCAAAATCCTCGATTATAGCAATGTAAAAATAATTTTCTATTTGTATTGCGTTTCATTGCCAAAGTAAATTGTTTCAATTACGGCATACTGTCTGTGAAACAAAAGCATGAAGGATTTTGAGAGAATACGTTGCGTT
Organism: Linepithema humile; assembly: GCF_040581485.1. Taxonomy (NCBI): domain Eukaryota; kingdom Metazoa; phylum Arthropoda; class Insecta; order Hymenoptera; family Formicidae; genus Linepithema; species Linepithema humile. The sequence continues at coordinate 30,533,141 of NC_090132.1, forward strand.
AAAATTTTAAAGAATCTCCAATAATTTCAGATATCATATACATAGCATGCTACTTCTATAGTTAAATGTTAATATAGTTTGGATACATTTTTCAAAAGTATATTTTTTTGCTTGTAATTTTATTTCGATTTTAGTGAGATTTAATTTAGATTATTTTTTTGTAATAGTTAAAATATTTTTTATTATCTTTTTATTATCTCAGATACTTTGATAAAAAATTATTATTCTATTGTTAAATTCAGTAAACAGTATATTAAAATAATTACTATTATTAATAATCATTATTATTTTTCCTAAATTATTATTTATACTGTTCAAATAAGTGAAACAAGTAAAATAAACTTTACTATTATGACATCACCGTCATAAATAATACGCACGATACATATTCGGTTTCAGGAGTCACATGGAAAGACACTTAACAAGTAAGTTGTAAGTATCTCCCTCTGATTTTGACAGGCTTTGAATAAGTTGTAGAATAGCTAAAAATAAGGATCACGTATTTTCTTATATGTGTTTTCTCGCACGTCTGGGATTGAAACAAACCCTGCAAGCTAACACGGTATATTTGATTTTGAAAGAATATTGTGAAAATTATACAAGATACAAAAAATGTTTTAGATAAAAGTTGTATTTAATTGTATTAAAAAAATATATAAATACACGATTATAAGAGCATTAAATACCATATAACTTTTATCCGAAACATTTTTTTATATCTTTTATAGTTTTCGCGATATTCTCTCAAAATCAAATATACCGTGTCAGCTTGTGGAGGTTGTTTCAACCCTTAAACGTGCGAGAAAGCACATATAAAACAATACGTGTCTCTTATTTTTAGCTACTCTACAACATATTTAAAGCCCGTCAAAATCGGAGGGGGACACTTGGGTGCCTTTCCTTGTCAGACATAGAAATTATTACCCGAAAGTCCCCACGAAGTAGTAGAAAAAACGTCGATATCGGACGTCTCCTCGGTATATTGCTTCTCGCCCGAGGGTGCTCGAAGAGAGCGACGGTATCGTTGGTTCTCGGGTATCCAACGATTCCCCCCGAGATGGCTACGAACTGCGACGTAACTCTTGTTTCGCTGCGGCAAATATTTAATTCTGCAGTCCTGGAAAAACAGGATATTGCCAATGTTCCTCCCCGCGACCTGGACACCCCGTACCCCGTCTACGGGTCCCTCATGCCTGTCACGAGCACCATGGCCTTAAGGGTGGCTTGGACGTTGACGCCGCCGTTGGGAAATCTTATTTCGACGAAGAGCTAATTCGATGTACTTCATTGATACGCTAGAGGCAAGAAAAAACCACGACCACGACCATATTTTGCCTGTAGCATTTGCTATTTGATTACAATTTTCCGAATCGCTATTTTAGATAGCATATAGATAATTAATAGATGGTGTTATATAAAGAAATAAAGTCACAGTTTAATCTTTAACTTGAGTTAAAAATGTTGCAGAATGAGAAGAATATTGAAGAATTACGTTCCTCTCGTTCTTTATCTTGTTTTCATTTATCGATCTAATACCAAACTTTATAAGCTTAAAAGGATAGTAACAAGGAAATAGATTCCTTTCACATACAAACCACATTAATTTATATATAACAACCTTATAAAGTTACTCGAGAAATAAGTAAATTTTTTCTCTCCCTCTTTCTTTGGTTATTTCCTCCTCTCTTTTCTTTTACGTAGCTGCGGTTGGAAATAAAAGTAACAGTATCTCTATACTTTTCACACGCGTAAAGAGGCGTGGTTATTCGCGGCCGAGCGTATCCGATCGGAGAAATCAACGATGCAAATATCGGCGTGCAACAAAGCGCCGATGGTTCGCCACATCACACGCGATCACAGCCGCCTGTGGGACATGTAACGTCCGGCCGATATTGTGCGGTTTCAGGTGTTTAGCAATAAAGAGACGCATCGTGTCTGCGACATTCCCCGCTAGGAGAACACAGAGCTCTTAGAAATAAGTATAAAGGCAAATCGACTAAATCTGATCTTTATCGTACAAAATGTTAACGAAATAAATCGCGCCTTGCGTCCATAGAAATTAGTTAAAATTGATATAAAAACTTAATATTATTATACTTCTATTTCTAACATAAAAAAATCAAAATGAGAATATAGTTTAAATATGTAATGTAGTTTGAATATATAATTGACTTTTTAAGTCGCTATATTATATTATCTAATTGTGACAATGATGAATTGCTGTATAAATGATGTATAAATGCACATCTATTTGCGTGCTTAACGCTATTAAAGGATCTACAATACAATCTTACTTTGTTCCACTCTTTGCGTTTAGTTAGTTTATTAGTTCTACTGCGCTTCTAATATTGATAAAAATGTAGATTGTTAATTGATGATCATTCGGGCAAAATCCGAAATTAGATTAGAAATAATACTTGTGTTAAGACAACAAACATTACGACATTTCGGGATAATACAATTAATTCCTAAAGCTCTATCTTATTCCTTCGGGAGAAGGATTAATTTTCTACGATATCTTGTGTACATACATATGTACCTGTGAAACCCATATTCCCAAAGCAGAGAGGAGAAGACAAGGAATATATGCGGTTACAAATGAAGCCACTTTTGTCGGAAAGATCGAGTGGAAGAACTTTTAGAGGAGTACGTGTTTAAAAGCGACGCCCGATATTCGCTCGAAATTTCGATAGATACGAAAAATTCGGATCTAGGGAGACCAAACGATGGAGGAATGGAGCACCACGCAAGGCACTATAACAGACACGAGTATCAGCCGGTGCACCAAACACCGTCTGCATTTTATGACTGACAGTGAAACAAACGATAGCAACCACGCAGGTCGAATAATTTCGATCTCGTAGAATGCAACTGTTCCTCTCAAATAGTGCGAAATGGGCAAACTTTTTCATACCTACGTTTGATACGTCATTTCGCTCTGTCCCCTGTCCCAATTTCCGACTGAAATTGCAAACACATAAACTTCCGAAATCAGTCATTTATAACACATACGCATACAAATTTTCTTATAATTGCGATATAAACAGTTCAAAATGCATATAATCTTGAAATCTAATCATTAAAGTTTTTAATCTTTAATAGCTAACTTAAAATTTTTCAATAATTTAAAAAATATTAATAACTCAATTTTTATTTGCTTTTCTTTAAAACTTTTCTATTCATACACATAAAAGAACCATGCTCTACAGTTTGAAAATATTATGTCGAGACAAAATTACACCCCCGTCTTTTCAAAAAAATCACTCAGAAAATGGAAACGGTAAAAATGTCAAAATTATACGTAACTATGAATATATCTACCATCATCTAACATCTAACATCATCTGACGAGATGTTGTCATACGTTCTCGGTTAGTTGTGTCGTAAAAAAACGAACGTGAAAGTGCGTTTTATCCCTTAATGGGTTACATTTTACGGGTTACTGTGTCCAAACTGTTCTCACGGTAAAATAACGATGTCGTCTTCGAACCAATTAGATACATTTCGCCGTTATTCTCCGGTGCGTTTTAGTGTGATCGCAGGATACGCTCAAAGCACAAACGCATCGGAGTGACACTTTAACAACTGCTTTTAATGTAAATCACCCTGCACTTTATTGCCGTCGTTCCTGAAAATCACATTGGTTTACACGTTACATACTAGCTACGTAAGCCTGCTGAAACTGCCGGATCAGATTTATCTTAGATTCTTCAATTTTCTGGTAAACATCTTGTTTAGCAGATTGTTTAACTATTGCCAAATTATTAAAACTTTGTATCAATTTAGAATTATTTATAATACGTGAATATGTCTATTATGTTACTGAAATTGAAAGCAATTACATTCGAGCTTTATAATTCACTTTAACTTTTATTCCCTTAAATTTTGAACAGAAATTCCACGTACGCGTCTCATAGTTAACCAGCAAAATCAATTTGATGTAAAACTTGTTCGCAGGTATCATCCCTCATTTGATAAAAAAGTAACGTGGGCTCCGAGAAAACGCTACGTCATATACTGACCGCGTAAAAAGTACGGCAGAAAAAGATGTCCGGCTTCGTACGCGGTAAATGTAAAGTTTATGACGTGACCTCGTTCTGAGCAGCAGCAACGATTTAATCCTATGTAGTGCTCCGTAATGACATTAGTCGGATTACGCCGCGCTTGCACGTCCGTAAGCATAGACGGTAAACGGTAACGTACATCATAACTGTTATGGGAAAGGGTACTAGGCGAGTTAGATTAACTAAAGTTACGTCGTTTCGTTGCTTCTATAAGGGTAATACATGCATTCGTTAGTATACAGGTAACACGTTTAGAATCACACGTTACCATCAAATAATGATGTTCAAATAAGAATTTTCCAACTTTTTTTCAATACTTTCCGTATTACGTACCGAATGAACGAAATAATCAGAGATCTGTTAATTCTTGATTACATAGATAATATAAAATCTTAATAGATCTTAATTTATACAAGTTACATGAAAATGCATATCTTAGTATATTGTAGTTTAAACAATATCACTGATTGTTATAAATATATAATATAAAAATTGATCATTTGTTTCACAAAATTCGCAAATGTATGTTCGTAAAAATAAGAAAATAATAGTCAAGCAAAGTCGGATTATTATAAGCTTTGTAAAACACTGTAAAAATCTCGTACAAAATCTAAAAATAATCTCTTTCTATCCTCGAGTATGCAAATATTCTCGGCGTGCATCTTACATGACATAAATTGTGTCTCATGGCATCAACGGCACATGGGAAATGTTGCGGATATATCCGCTTTCTTTTATAAAACGACCGAGCAAGAGAACAGTGAGCCGTGTAATAAAAAAAAGTCAAAGAAGAAGCGAGCATTTTGACAAAATAAAAGTGATAAAAATCTGTGGCAAGGGTTATTCAAAGCTTCTATTTCACGTTAAGTAATACAAACATAGCACGGGAAACCTAAAAATAATTCCTCTTTGCCCTCAAGCAGTATTATCTCAAGCGAATATCTAGGATTCTCAGTCACAACCGTTCAAAACAATAACTATTCATTGTCTCATTATTCTTTATCGTTACTTACAGAGTTATTATCATTAACATATATAGCCTTTTCAGAATATTGCAAATATCTAATTTTTCTATTATCTAATTAAAATTAATCAATTTCTAAATTAAATAGTACAAATAAAAATTTTTTAGTACTATGTCAGGAAAAGTTCAACATTATATGCTAAAAATTTTTGCAATTTTTTAATTGCTAAACTAAAATAACTTTGTAATTAATTTTAAATAAGTTAACATTTAGTTAGAAATAAATTAATTAAATTAAAAGTATGGAAGATTGTATCTACTTGCATTTATAAAGATTTATTCCTGACTCTCTTTTTCTTTTTGAATTTTTAGTCACTTAAATCTCATAGATTCCATATTTATCATAAAATTTTATCGCGGTTAAAATTTCATTAAAATTACAAAGTCTAAAGAAATGTCACTAAAATTGAGATTTTCTAGCTGAAATGAACTGTTGTTGGCAATCATATCGATGCGCTTTATCAATGTCAAGAGGCAAGAATCACATCGCGTGCCAAAAAGCGTCGCGTTCACTTAGCGACGGCCACCCAGTTAATTAGCGGTCTAAGCAATAGGTAGAGATGCATTGGTAATCTTAGTCACGATCTAATCTTTCGACAGGTGGCTGCAAAGAATATTCTGGCAAAACCAATGTCGTCTAATGTTACCGCATTGGTCACCACGTAGTGGCTCCAATTAGATGAGCAGGTCATTATTCAGCATAGATATATTTATCGCTAGCACTGTTTTGTACAATCATCTTTTGTACTCTGAAGTTTCGAAGAGATCGTACCTCATGGTGGAAAATTTCCTGCATAGATCATGTGTCACGTACAGATACGTTTTGTATTAATATTAGAAATGGAATTTGTCTACTGAAAATTTTCCGATCGTTATTATAATTTGACATTTTCGGAATTTTGAGTGATATTATTCAACAAAATTGTTATTGCAATATGAATATTAGATAAATTTATTGTAATATGCACTTCGTTATAAAGTTATATTTAGAATGTGAAATAATGCAAAATAAATTGGGCTGAAAGCACAATGCGTTCTGGCGTAATGCGAAATGGTAAGCGTTACGCCTGCGTAATCGTCGTTCACTGTGCTAGTCTCTCGTTGAAGTTACACGGCAAATAGCAACCATTGCTAATGCAATAGAAGATATATCTATTTACGCGAGCTCATAGCAACTAGCTCGTGCGAGAAGTGCCGGATGCATTATTGTGCACCACGCTACCGCGCATGACATCGCCATAGCTATATCAGAGAACGCACCTAAAAGAGCAAATACAGGCAGGCCAATTAGAGAAATTAACTACGGATTGTCGGACGAACGAGGCGTATTAATTTAGGCGCGCTCGCGTATCATTCAATGATGTTACTCGGAGACGGTGGAAGACGAAGCAATCACCAGTTGAAAGGAACACGAGAAGGAAGGAACCGGAGGAAACAGGATGTTGCTGTTAGTATATGGTGCCGCGGCGCAGTATGTTGCGCGTCTAGAGTAACACGTCGTGAATGTGACACACGGGGCTTTCAAGCCACCTAAGGCAACGAGCTCGCTTGCATACTAATAAGCTTGCGGATGGCTGAATACCCGGCTTTAGTTTGGGCATAATGGCAAGTCCATCTCGGGAATGTGTGTGTCCCCCCTCCCCCCCCCCCGTCCCTCCATTTCACCCCCCACCGCTTCGTCCTTTGCCTGATCCTTCCTTTCCACGAACCCACTAGCCTGATGCCTCCAGCCGCAAAACGATTCAACTCCGCACGTGCTTCAACCTTCGCAATCCAACTAAAACCACCGATCGTCTTCATGTATTTTAAAAACGCTTTTCGAATGACAACCGCTGATTAAAACCTTTTCCGCGCTCTGTACTGCCGATTAAACTTTGGCATGCTGTCGCATTTGTGAAAAGATATCGTCGGTGATACCATTTGTTGGCCTTGTCCCGCTTGATGCGACGCTTAAGCAACAGGTGCACGTCGTGAAATTCAAAGAAAACCGTGTCCTATTGATCATCGAGATCACGTCATGCTTATAGATAATTCTGAATACTCTCCTATATTTCACTTATTTAGTAAATTTAAATTAATTTTTCTAAAATTCTAACGACAATAAAAAAATTCAGTTTTACGTGTATAGTGATGTTCTGAAAG